>NC_136527.1:72403984-72416484 GCF_053919585.1 Euprymna scolopes | reverse complement strand
GCTTTCAAGACGTCTCAGCCTGGACGGCCAGGAGGCGATGCCTTTGTTTCGATCAGTTTCGCTTTTATGCAAAAAAGACAAACAAACACTGGAAACCAGGGATTTTTTTAAAACTCGATCAAAATAAAGATAGAGACGGCGTCCATTCGCAAATCGGAGATATTACGATCTAAGACGTATAAGGAAACTTCTCCATAAATGTAACCTTGTCGAGAAGTCCGACGAAAAAACCCTTTCACGGACATACACGAATGCACGCACCCATTTTGCCTTTTATATAATAGACTAGCAGGGGTGCCCGGCGTTGCCCGGGTGTTTGTAGGTGTAAAAGAAAAAAAAAAAAGAAGTTTTGGTAGGCAGGTAGGCTTGAACCCGAAGCCTTGAGGGGAAAGCGAAAACAAAAAGCCTGACGTCTTACCACAACGTTAAGAAGGCAGAAATGTGATAATCGTTGAAATTAAACGATTAAAAACTTCAGTGACAGGTGCGTGAATTTAATGAGGTCAAACATCACACCATAGGGGAATGAAATCCCGCACTTAAGTTTGGCTGCGAGCCAGTCTTTTTGGTTTTGTTTCCCCAAGATGTTGGGGGGGGGGAGTGTTCAAATGAATAGAATGTATTGATCCAAACTGATGGCTTTCTGGATGTCCCTGGCAGGAAATACATTCGCTTCGATTAGTTTGACTTTATTTATACTAAAAAGCCAAACATGGCAGGTGCTCGTCTGAACTCCAATCTCTGGTCCCCCCTCGCCAATCTTTCACGAAAAACACCCGTCTAGCTGAATCCACTGTGAAAAATTTCCCCCACTCTATATCTGTGCCTAAATCAAAACATGGATTCCATGAACAAAGCTTCTTTCTTAGAACTGCACGCCTGTGGAACTCTGTTCCGTCTGCCTGCTTCCCACCGGACTACAACTTGGATGTCTTCAAGTCTAACATTAACAAATTCCTAATGAACCGCCCCCTTAAGTAAACACTTCATCAAATCTCCACACTAACGTAATGTACTTGCAATAACCCTTATCCCTGAGTGGCTTCCGGGCCTTGATAAGTGGTGATCACTGTGTAAAAAAAAACAAAAAAAAAACATGTGACAGAACGGAATAGTGCAAATTTTATGTCGAGAAGGCTGTACAGTGCCAGCACTTTTCTTTTTTTAGAATCTAATGTTCTTTTAAGGTCAAGCGATAATGCAAAACTGTATTATTTTATAAATAATTTTACCAAGAATTCTTCATAAGTTTTGGTTTCAGTTTCAATTTAGCTGAACGAAGTCAATTTATTTATATACATACTTTTTTTTCTTCTTAAGTTTTGGTTTCAGTTTCGATCCAAGCTGACGCACGCAAATCATATGGATATGTTTTTTTTTATTTTTGAAATCATAACTTTATAATATATAAGAATTGAACTCACTCTATAATAATATATATAAACATATTTAAGTGTATTTTATAACCGGGCTAAGTGGGCATCCCTGCTAGCTTATAGAAATACTTTCGCAGTTTTAACAAAATAGTCTCTATTTATGCTGAACATTCACGGAATGCCAACATCAATATATTACATATAAAAAGAGTCAGCAGTGGAATTTTCACAGGTCCCACTATATGAATGCATTAGAAAAGTTTTGTGTTGTGTTTACAGCAAAGTTATGAATGAAATGTATATTATCTTAATTTAATGGCTCAATTATTTGAATAGCAAACTTTATAAAATGATAGCAGACATCTATATATCTATAAAAGTGAAAGTGTCTGTCTGTGTCTGTGTGTGTATATGTTTGTCTGTGTGTGTACATTTCCCTATGCAATAACTCTGTCAATTTTCAGTCTACAGACTCGTAATTTGATATACTGTGGCACTATTTCCTTGTGCCACTGTTTCTAACACACTCTGCAGCATGGACGGGTGGTAATTTGCCCATGAGCGTAGAGATACAAAGAAATCCCTTCCCACAATTCCCTTGCTATCTTTCTGTCTCTTTCCTGCACGACCATCATGATGTGAGGACGCATATTCCGTCTCTCCGTAAAGGAGGGGGCCACCCCCTCCCTCAACACTAGTTAGGGTAGGTTAGTTAGCTTTGAAAAGCCTATTGTCCACTTTTAAATTGTTTTTTTTTTGTAATATATATTGTATCTCTAATGTAAAATAAAATAGTTAGTTATACCTTATGTATATTACAATTGTGTCGCGTGTCGTTTTTCTTGTGTCTGCCATGAATGCCTCCATAAATGTCTTGTCGAAAGGCGGCCCTGAGGACAAAGAAATGAGGATTCCCACCAGAATGCCACCAGGGTGAAGAGATCATCTTGAGAGAAGAAAGGAGCCACACCCAGATCCAACATCTCAGGTATGATTTTCTTCTTGCTACTCAGACCCTAATGACTGGCCCATCTTCATATCTTCATGAGACCGCTTTAAGACATTTACTATAACACGTCTGTCGGTCACACCTCAGTAACTGGCTGATAGTGATATAATACAGGGTACTGAGATTTGGGAAGCTCGCCTAACTTTCACAAGAAACATTCGTCTAGCTGAAAACACTATCAATAATTTCCCCCACTCTTTATCTGTGCCTAAACCTAAACGTAGATTCCATGAACAAAGCTTCTTTCTTAGAACTGCACGCCTATGGAATTGTCTTCTGTTTTCCTGCTTTCCAGATGACTACAATATGGTCGTGTTCAAGTCTAACGTAAACAAGTTCTTGATGAGCAATTCCATATAAGTTATCAAATTTACCGAATTTTCATTATGATTACTATATTGTCCAATTTCTACTGTACACTCTTTAACCCTTATCCTTGAGTGGCCTCTTTGCCTTGATAATGTGGTGATGCCTGTGTAAAAAAAAAAAAAAAGATCGATGTGATCGGTTTTCGGCCAGAAATTTGGCGATTAAGTAGTCAAAGTTCAACGATTTGACTTTTGAGAACTCTACCAAACTCCTCCGACAATTGTCGGTCTAAACACTTGAAATTTTAGATATAAGTTCATTGGACATGGATCTAACTTAACTTAATTTGAGCCAAAAACAATAAATTTTGAGGGGTCATAATAGGGGTCAAAGTTAAAAAAAATTGACCATTTTTTTTTGCCCCACATACATCTCCAAATACCCGGGCAACACCGGCACCCATGCTAATCTTCTATAAAATCATTTACCATTTTATGTTTCACTTTTTGCCTCTTCATATCATTCCAATTCATGACGCTTGTCTACCATGCCAGCTATTATTTCTAGCTCTGGCATTTTTGGTTTGTTGTCTTGGATCCATTGGTTTTTTTTAAAAGTTGTATTTAACCTAATCTTTAAGTAGAGGTCTCCAATAATACTCTTCTTATATTAGGGACAAAAATTTAGTTCCCCCAAATAGCCTCAATAATTTATTTCGCTCCTAATGTAACTCTCGCTAGATTTTGCACCCCTATTACATTACCTTGGCCTTCGGGACAAGATCAAAGTGTAGTATCTGTTCCGGCAGATGCTGCACTTAAGATAATTTGTACCAGTCAATGGAGGGGAAACCCTCTATACTGGGACAATTATTATTTTTGGTAACCAGAGTGACCCCTTTTAGGGGAGCTGGTTTTTACCTCACATTAAAAACGGCCTTGTGCCTAATTTGCTCAGTGGGGGAGCAAATAAATACCATCTGTTCCGGCAGATGCTGCACTTACGATAATTTGTACCAGTCAATGGAGGGGAAACCCTCTATACTGGGACAATTATTATTTTTGGTAACCAGAGTGACCCCTTTTTGCCTACTTTTAGGGGAGCTGGTTTTTACCTCACATTAAAAACGGCCTTGTGCCTAATTTGCTCAGTGGGGGAGCAAATAAATACCATCTGTTCCGGCAGATACTGCACTTAAGATAATTTGTACCAGTCAATGGAGGGGAAACCCTCTATACTGGGACAATTATTATTTTTGGTAACCAGAGTGCCCCCTTTTTGCCTACTTTTAGGGGAGCTGGTTTTTACCTCACATTAAAAACGGCCTTGTGCCTAATTTGCTCAGTGGGGGAGCAAATAAACACCATCTGTTCCGGCAGATGCTGCAAGCAAAGACCATATGTGGGGGCGACCCCACATATAAGACCTTGGTCAATGTAGGGGCAACCCTTCATACCAATTGTCACTATCCAGCTCCCCTACTCCCCGGGGAGCTGGTCCCCATTTCCCCTTCACTCCTCACATTAAAAATCGGCCTTGTGCCTAATTTGCTCGGTGGGGGAGCAAATAAATACCATCTGTTCTTCAGATGCTGCACTTCCATTTCTTGTTCTCTTTCGGTGGAGGAGAAATCCTTAACGACTGAGACAATTTTTATTTTTGTACCTTTTCTCCACGTTAAAAAACGACCCTGGTGTCTAACTCTGTCCCGTGGGGAGGCATAGTAAATAGGTACATTACCTATAATCTTCTCTCCTCTTCTGATGAGAAGCATTAGGCTTCGAAATACCATGGTACAAAAAGCTCTCACTTACTCTATACCCCCAATTGATGTATACCTTTATGAAATAAATGAACCAATCTATGTATATATTACTATTAGGAAGTTACCGATTAGCAAACTGACCGATCACCGATTAATCTTTGATAACCGCCCGATTACCGCTTAATCGGCTGATTAACAGGCTTTCTGATACCGATTTATCAGCAAATTTTGTTGTCATAAATGATACTAATATTAAATTATATTGTAAACAAAATTAACTCCCGTTTTTGCTTGCCAGTGAAAATTTATTGAAGAGACATGTGTGGGGATCGTCAGGCCTTTTTAGGAACTAACTTCCTCCACAAATAAATAAAAATAAAAAGAAGACTTACATGCAAAACAAACGGAGGTTTATTCGCAGAAACCAACCATTAACAAATAAAATATAATTCTCTTTATAATGAGTTCAGAAGTCCTTTTTAAGTGTTCGTATAAAAAAAAGGAGAATGTCTTTTTTTTTTGTTGAACTGTTCATGTGTTAAAACATGTTAAGAGAGGCAATAGGTAATGTTCGCCTGTGAAATTGTATGAAGTGCGCGGAGCGGTGAAAATGGAAGAGTGATAGTAATACGCGTGGAACGTCCGAATGAGAATGCAGTTGAGAGAGTGATTTGATGTTTGTGTGTGCTTAAATACTATATAGACTGGCTCCCAGCGAGCTTAAAAAGAAAAGTTTAGGAAAATGTCCTTGGAGAAATCCCATTGGACGGAAACATCACGTGGGGTGCTCTGTACTACGTCCGCTCGTTTTGAGTCGATTTAATATATAAGGCCACGCCGGAATTTGCGTGGGAGTTTTTTTTATTTTTCACGCGCCAACATAATCATAATCATACTACGCCTAAATTGTATTTATTTTTATAACAATTTTTAATCCGAATCTTAACCGTGTCAACTGGCACACATGCAACGTCTACACCATATCAAATAACAGGCCTCCAATAATCCTCCAGGTCTAGCTTTTTGGGCGGTTTTTCCATTTTCCTTAGTATAAGAAAGTTTTGGTGTCTAACCTGTTAATATCCTTTTGTGGTCAGTTAATAATGCCAAAGCTGTATGGTGCTAATGCCATGACAAGCTGGTTAATGGCAGTTTTTTATTGAAAAGGTGCGTTTAATTATTAGTACGTCAAAATCATGTTGACACACCGGTTCTCCCCAGATCACCAAAGTTAAGCAATGTTGAACCATACCATTTATTTTACTTTTGTTAGTTTGAAGAGATCAAGATGCTCCTTACTGGGGCTAACACTTACAATTTATTAACTTACTAACTATTACGATTTAAATTTATATCCGAGGGCTCTTTTAAGAATAGACACTGTTCCCTTTATAGCTGCTATCTGTATTTCCTTAAAGCTTGGTTTTCCAGGGATTGCTTCTAAGTATTTATGAAGGTTCTTTTTTATTAAGCCAGTTGCTCCTGTCACAACTGGTATAATGTTTATTTCTTTCAGAGACCAATCATGTTGACACACTGGTTCTCCCCAGATCACCAAAGTTAAGCAACGTTGATCCTGGCCAGTACCAGATGGGTGACCATTTGGGAAGGCTAGGCACTGTATGTACCTTCTTGGAAGGTTGGGCGTGGGGCCAGCACCCTCACCCTGTAAAAAGAACTCCTCGCTACAAAAACATCTACAAAAAGTTGTAGATGGCCTATGCCCGTCCAGGGGCTCAAGGGTTATGGATGGATGGGTGTTTAATTATTATGTAAGCTGTTATATCTGTCTGGCATTTCTGGTATGGTTTTGTTGCTTTTAGTAAAATCTTGGATCCATTGGGCTTCCTCATTATAATTTCATTTTCAAATAGAGACTTCCAATAATTTCTCAGCGCTTGCTTTTCGAGTAACTTTTCCATTTTCCTTAGTATAAGAAAGTTTTGGTGTCTGACCTGTTAATATCCTTTTGTGGTCAGTTAATATGCCAAAGCTGTATGGTACTAATGGCAGGCTGGTTAATGGCAGTTTTTTATTGATAAAGTGCGTTTAATTATTAGTACGTCAAAATCATGTTGACACACCGGTTCTCGCCAGATCACCAAAGTTAAGCAATGTTGAGCCTGGCCAGTACCAGATGGGTGACCATTTGGGAAGGCTAGGCGCTGTATGTACCTTCTTGGAAGGTTAGGCATGGGGCCGGCACCCTCACCCTGTAAAAAGAAATCGCCACTACAAAAACATCTACAAAAAGTTGTAGATGGCTTATGCCCGTCCAGGGGCTCAAGGGCTATGGATGGATTGGGTGTTTAATTATTATGTAAGCTGTTATATTTGTTTAGGATTTCTGGTTTATTTTTGCTGCTTTTAGAAAAATCTTGGATCCATTGGGCTTCCTCATAATTTCATTTTCAAAAAGAGGCTTCCAATAATTTTCCAGCGCTTGCTTTTCAGGTAACTTTTCTATTTTCCATTTTTGTTTTATTTTACTTCAGTCGAAGTTCTCAGAAATCAAGAGGCCCACAATCGGGAGCGTACACTTGAACTCTATATAAGAGACATAGATATTCGAATGTTCCATTTAAGTTCTTTATTTCTCAAACACTAAAGAAACTGATAATTTTCCTCTTCCCAATTAACCATTTTTATATGTTGTAGTATATCTTTTATTTTGGTCTCTTGGTCTTACTGGGTTCCAGGACAAGAATTTATCTAGTCTGGTGGAGTATCCAGCTTCGTGCTATTACTTGAGGTAATATAACTTGGAGAAGGTGCACCATTCCTCGGAAAAGCTGTGGAGTAGCCATAGTCAGGAGATCTTATTTGGGCAGCGAATACTTCAATGGAAAAAGTATCCTCATGCCAGGTTGTTCTGACAAATCCCTGTACAGAGAGACCTTAGACACTCGAGGGTAGTGTATTCAAGTTTTCTCCTTTTTTTTTTTTTATTTTACTTTTGTTAGTTTTAAGAGATCAAGGGGATCCCTCCTGGAGCTAACACTTCATTCTGTTATGATTTAAATTTATATCCGAGGGCTCTTTTAAGAATAGACACTGTTCCCTTTAAGGCTGCTATCTGTATTTCATTACAGCTTGGTTTTCCAGGGATTGCTTCTAAGTATTTTTGAAGGTTCTTTTTTATTAGGCCAGTTGCTCCTGTCACAACTGGTATAATGTTTATTTTTTTCAGAGACCATGTTGTTTTTAGATCATTTTTTAGGTCCTGATATTTTGTTATCTTTTCCCCGTTCTGCTCTATTAAGACCAAAGTCGTTTGGAACTGTGACGTCGATAATGAGTGCAGTCCTTTCGGGCTTGTTCCATGTTACTATATCTGGCTTGATGGCCTTGTAATTTATGTATCTGCCTGCCTGTATGTCTTTGTCGTAGAACACTGTCACTTTTCCATTTGATGTTATCGGTGGTGGTTCATGTTCCCAGATGTTCGACGACCTATCTAGTTGCATCTCTCCACAGATCTTCCAATGTAAGTATCTACATACTTTGTTATGGCGAGCAGTGTAATGACCATCGGCTAGAAGAATCTTGCATCCAGACATTAGGTGGCTTGGGCTTTCAACAGCTAAGTGACAGAATCTGTATTGGTTGTTTTTTTTGTAGACCAGCCATTTTCTTAAATCCATTTGTAATTTTCTTAAATCCATTTGTGAGTAATTTTCTCAAATCCATTTGTGTAAGAAAGTATGCGTGTTTTTACAAATTTCCTTTTCAAATTTCACACAAATCCACCTTTTCTCCAGTATGTGACGTTTCAAACTATAATTTTGCGACACTGCGAAACTGCAGAAGCTACAAAGGTACCATACTGTGCGATCACTTATGCCTTTTCCACAAGTGCCAGCAGGAGCTCGACGAATTTCCCCAGTATGTGATGTTTCAAACTAGAATTTTGTCTAAGCTGTTAGATCTGCCTGGGACTTCTGGTTTGTTTTTGTTGCTTTTAGTAAAATCTTAGATCCATTGGGCTTCCTCATTGTACATAACCTCATTATTATTTTCAAATAGAAGCTTCAATAATCCTCCAGCTCTTGCTTTTCAGGTAACTTCTCTATTTTCCTTAAAGCATACATGTTTTTACTTTAGACTAGCGGGGTTACTCGACGTTGCCCGGGTGTTATGAGGTGTGTGTGCTCTTAAATCAAAAATAAACCCGAGAGAGGGGTAAAAAAAAGTTTTGGTAAGTTGGTAGGATCGAACCTGAAGCACTGAGGCGAAGTTGGAGAATAAAATGTGAAAAAAACATGACATGTTAACCGCTTGGCCAGCCAGAATGAGTTACTGAAAGAGGTTTGAATTTATATACGTAAGAAGAGAATTGACAGGTGTCCGCACTTAATGACGTCAAGTGGAAGTCGTAGAGTTAACATTTTGTGCGAGCGTTACGACAACGACGTAAGCAATAGCTATTTAGCAGTTAACATTTTCTGCGGGGCAGTTTTTAATGAGGTCAATAACCGGGTTTGTTTGTTTTTACCAACTTTGGGGAAAACCAGCTTCCCCGTTTATTAGGGGAGTGTCTCGTCTCGAAATGAAAGCAACCGACATTGACCAAACACTATATCGCTTTCTGGAGACCACTGGTTGTGGGCCAGAGATTTGAATCGAGTTTTGCTTTTTTTATACTGAAGAATGAAAGCAACATGCGGATTGCAGCGATCCCAAAATGTTGAATGTTTAACGTTTCAAAGTCGGGCAAATTAAATAGACGGGCGACCCCCGTTCGTAACTCATAGATATTATGATTTCGACATGACATAAAAAGTTTTAAAAATGAGCGACAGCCTCAAGAAGCCACCGAAAAACATCCTTTTGTGGACATTTTGCTTGAAACGATATATTTTGAAAAAAAAAAAATTGTGAAACGAGGTGTTATTTAAAAAAATATTTTTTTTTGTATTGTGAAATCAAAAATCATTTATAAAAAAAAAACCGTGAGAAGGAATTTTTAAGTTTTTTTTGTTTTGTTTTTTTTCGTTCAGCTGACAGGACCGCAGAAAGCCTTTTGAAAGACATTGTCAATGCAGGAAAGAAAGCCGATGTACCGGTGTGATGTCCACAAGTAAAGGGACATAACCCTAAGAGTTATCTACCTTTAGGCATGCGCGCTCTCTAATAAAGTAAGCTCGGACGTCAGTTCTCTGGCGACCCGTTGTCAACGCCTATATCTGCGTTGTCATGCTGTTTAATTCCCGCCAGACGGGAGCTCCCAACATTATATAACTATACTTAGAATCCGACATAAATGGATTTAATTAAAATATACAATGAAAAACTGACATTAAATTCGCCCTATACATAAACATGCGTTTACACACACACACACACACACACACACACACACACACACACACACACACAGATATATATATATATATTTATATATATATATATATATATATTAGGCACCGCCAAAACTGAGGGGGGGGGCAGGTCAGTACTTTTTGACGGACCGTCTTTTTAAAAATCTACTAAAAATCAGGTAATTATCCGATCAATACGAAATTTTCAGCGATTATTAGGTGAAGAATGAACTTTATAACAGTGTACTTATTTTTCATAAACGATATTTATATATATATATATATATATTTTTGCTTACAACCCTGTTTTGAAGTGGGAACAAATATGCTTAAAATGATCATCTGAAACTGAACAAAATATATTGTGTTGTTGTAAGAGACAGAATTATAGATAAAAAAAAAAAAAATTGTTTGCATACCTTATTTTGACGTCTGAATATCAGAACTTAGATTGTGTTTAATTATCCCGCTTTTGAGTTTTGAAGTGTGAAATTCGGTGAATATGTTGAGTAAAATAATTAATTTAAGTTAAGCAAAACAAAAAAAAATTTTTTTTTTAATATTTATACGAAAAAAGCCATTTTAAAATTTTTGATAAATAAATTAACAATTTTTTTTAGCGAGCCGAATAATGCATGACCATTATTAAACAGGGCATGCTTTGAATAATCGATACAAAAAAAAAAATTCGATAAATGTTGTGCCCTTTGTGTTAAAAATAGCATCATCTTTTTCGATCCCGTTTGAAAACGTTTGCCGCCTTTCGACTACGGTGGACCAAACGCGCTGAAATAATTTTTTTTTATTCTGCTTTAAATTGCCCCCCCCCCATTTTGGGGAGCATGGCCCCCACACACATACACATTAAAAACCAAACTCATACAAATGGTCACCCATCTGGTACTGGCCAGCCTCAGCTTAATAATACATTGAAATTTTCATCACTGAAAAATAAGTTTTTTTGGCCTGTTTGGTCTTCCATAGTTTTCTTTTTATAAAACGCAAACGTAAACAGAGTCGATCTCGACTCTGCATCGAAGCGAAATATCTGGTTACCTATATGAATAAGTGGAATTATTTGAAATTCAGGTACTTATATTATAATATTTTTGCATATTCTCTTAGAAAATCATCCTAAATCTTAGTTAAACAATAAATAAATAAATTAATTATTTCAAAAACCTTTTTTTTTTTTTTAAATATTTAAGTACGTTTTTTGTGCAAGACAAAAAATGTCAATTGTTAACTTTTTAGGAAAATTTAACATTTAAAATTTAATTAAAAATAGTAGAAAAGGTTTTAAATTATTCTGTTTTCTATATGATAAAATTCAGGGTTTTTATCTTTCTGGAAAAAAAAAAGTTACTCAGAAATAATGGATTTTAATAAATGTAATTTAGTTTTAAAAAACAACAACAACTTGATTTTTGCGGCCATTTTTGGCGGTGCCTAATTATATATATATATATATATATATATATATATATATATATATATATATATATATATATATATATATATATACTGAAAAATAAAGACAAGCAAGCAACAAAAACGTGTGCCAGTTATAAAAGTGTCGGTGCAAGTCTATAAATGGTCCACTAATAATATTTTTTACGATAAAAAGCTGAAAAAAAAAGCTTTATAATGTACGTACTTGTCACTGCATGAAAATGTCATATTCCAAAAATCACGTAAATCGATCAAGTAGTTTTTTTTTATTTAAGAAAATCAAATATTATGAGACATTTTATCGAAGAAAAATTTCCTACCATCTTGTTTTTGAATGATACACTGCTAGCGACACCTGTTGGGAATATAAGACCAGAAAAGGGGCATTTATAAGTTTTTGGGGATGTTGAAAACGAAAATAACGTTTAAAATTCCAGCAAACGTGTGGGTGCTCAATTTACGTAAAATTCTTTATATCTTGGAAACTACTCGTTTGCTGGAATTTTAAACGTTTTTTTCGTTTTCAACATCCCCATAAACTTATGTCTTAATTTTCCAAGTTTTTTTTTCTATAGTGTGGAAAGTCGATTGCCTGCCCCTTTTCTGGTCTTATATTCCCAACATTGCCAATAGGTGTCGCTAGCAGTGTATCATTCAAAAACAAGATGGTGGGAAGTTTTTCTTCGATAAAATGTCCCATAATATTTGATTTTCTTAAATAAAAAAAAAACCTACTTGATCGATTTACGTGATTTTTGGAATATGACATTTTCATGCAGTGACAAGTACGTGCATTATAAAGTTTTTTTTTCAGATTTTTATAGTAAAAAAGATTACTTGTGGACCATTTATAGACATGCACCAACGTGTCTACTATTTTAAAAACATGCTTGTTGGTTAGAACCTCTAGAAGGTTACAAAAAAATACTATAAGAATGAAGCACTTAAAATAAGGTTTTTAAAAATTTTTTTAAAAAAAGAGAGAGGGAGAGAGAAATAGTTAAAGGCTAAAAGAGAAGTGAATGAGTGACGGGGACGGTCTGTGTGATCTAGCGCCACCAAGTTTAAACACAACAACGCATTGACCAATGAGAATGAGATGTTGAATTTATTGGATTGTGTAGTGGACTTTCGGTCAGCGTTCAAGTTGTGGATAACTTGGCAAAGACTAAAGTTACCTCTCATGAAAGAGGAGAACTATTTATGGCACGATGGGAGATTCCATTGTGCACACATGGGCCAGTCTATTCTTTGGATTATGATTGGCT
>NC_136527.1:72208984-72396484 GCF_053919585.1 Euprymna scolopes | reverse complement strand
GTGAATGACGAGTTACATAATTCACAAGAGTAAGGCTTCTCCTTCGTATGAGATAACATATGCGACTTTAAACTCGATAAAACCGCAAACGATTTTTTACAAATTTCACATGAATACGGCTTTTCCCCAGTGTGCGTTTTCATGTGACGTTTCAAGCTAGAATTTCGCACAAATGCAGAGCTACAGATGCTACAAACATATCGCCTCTCGCCACTGTGCGACCGTTTATGCCTCTTCAAATCGGACGATGTTGTAAATGCAGAATGACAAACCTCACAAGAATATGGTTTCTCTCCTGTGTGTGTTCGAATATGAATCAATAAATTTGATGAATTTATGAACGAAGCATCGCAAACTTGACAAGAATAAGATTTCTCTCCAGTGTGTCGTTTTATGTGGTTTTTCAACCTTCCCGACTCTGAACATGAAAATCCGCAAACATTGCAAGAGTATGGTTTCTCTTTTGTATGCGTCCGGATATGTTTTACCATATTTGCATTTTGTGCGCACCTATAGTCACAATAATTGCAAGAAAACGGCTTGTAGCCGCTGTGTATGCGGGTGTGCACTCTTAAGGTGGAGCTCAACGCAAACGACATGCTGCAAATATCACAAGAATATGGTTTTTCTCCTGTGTGAGTTCGAAGGTGATTTTTCAGGCTTTCTTTCGTTGAACATGTAAATCCACAAATGTTGCAGGAAAACAGTTTCGCACTGACATGGATTTTATTATGAATTTTTAAACCGCTTTCACTGGAGCATTTATAGTTGCAAACGTCGCAAGAAAACTGCTTATCGCGTTCGTGTTTTTCCAGATGTATTTTTAGGTATATCGGCTGAGAAAATTCTAATCCACAAACTTGACAAGAATTTTGTTTGCTTGCACGTTTTGATGTACCATTTTCTGGAATTTGGTTCTCAATCGAAGAATCAGCTTCCATCTTGGTGTTTATGTTGAGCGCATTATATGTAATTTGCTCTTCAATCAAAGAATCAGCTTCCATTTTGGTTTTTTTTTATTCCTACTGTATTTTTTGTAATTGGGACTTCAATCAAAGAATTGGATTCCATTTTGGTTTTTATTTCCGGTGCATTTTCTAAGATTTGGTCTTTAATTAGAGAATCAGATTCCACTTTGATTTTTATTCCTGGTGCATTCCACGATTTTTCAGTGCACGGCAAATTTGCAACTGCAAAACAAATATTTATAGATATATATTTCTGTGAAAATATAATTTTTTTTCAACTACATTTCACTTTTTATACATACAAATTCTTAATTTAAGAAGCTCAATGTAATTACAGAGCATGTAATGCACAAATGACAAAAGTCTATATTCAAAATTTCATGATGTTGACCATCTTACAATTTATTCCTTTAATTCAGCTGACACTTACAATTCTTGACAGCAACTGTGTTGCAGCACAAAATCATTCATTTAATTATTATATCAATCAATGAATCTATTTTGCCCTTAACTCATCAGAAGAAGTAGCAACTATCACTTCAGCAAAAGAAAATAAAATACATTCAGACATAAACACAAAATCCGAAAATTGGAAGAGAATTTGAAATTATTTCATCTTTAACTTACAATATGTGATTTTAAACTTAGAAATAAAGTCACTAACATTTAAATATTCTGATACCAATATTATTTTAATACTAACGTAGCTACAGATCAGTAACTTATTATTATTAACTTTATTAAAAATATGCGCCATGCTCTAAAACAGACACAAGGGGAAAATGAATGAACACATATTCAAGATAATTTGGGCTGGTGAATCTGATACTAGTCTCCCACAGAGTTGCCAACCACATAGGTGTAGCACTGTCAGCTCGGTTTCAACCTCTGTTCCATCGACACAATGTTGGATCCCTCTGCCTGTTTTACAAGTACGACGAACTTCAGACCCTTGTGCCCCCTCAACATAAATACCCACCTCCCCCAACAAACAGTAAAATCCCACCCTTACACAGTAGACATCCCCAGATGCCCAAAAGGCTTCTACTCTAATAGTTTCTTCCCTAGAGAATGCTAGACTTTGGAATTCCCTTCCGGGTTTCTGCTTCCCTGACTGTACTGACATGCAGAAGTTCAAGTGTAATGTAAACAGACATCTTCCTGCTCAACTCCCTACATAGAATCTCTGAAAATTATGTCTCAGATAGTAGCCCCCATAATCAAAGTGGTACAGAGTTGCCAAGCTAACAGTAGTACAAAACAATTTACTTAATTATTATATCAATCAATGAATCTATTTTGCCCTTAACTCATCAGAAGAAAGAGCAACTATCAATCCATCAAAAGGAAATAAAATGCATTTGGGCATGATTGCAAAATTCAAAAACTGGAAGAGAAGCTGCAAATACCTTATGGTTAGCTTACATTATGCCATTTTGAACTTTGGTAGTTGCTTTTTCTTCTGATGAGTTAAGGACAAAATAGATTCATTGATTAGTATAATATTTAAATGAATCCAGTGAGCGTGGACAGTACTCGATACTTCCTCTTTGCCCTAATTATCTGTTTCGCATAAGATATGCTCTTATGTCATGATGATAGGGGGGGAGTGCTCCATCCTGCTGGAACTGCTATTCTTTATTCCTAAACATCTCTTGAGAATGTGGTTTGGCATATTCATGTTGCAAGTTGAGATAATTTAAAGAGTGTATGCATTTTATTAGGATACCCTATATATGCATCGGGGTTTGCAGTTATCCCGCAAAAACAATTCTGCATTTAGAAATTTTGAAAGAATCAGGATCCGTAACTGTGTCAGGATCAGGAATTTAAAATTTATTTACATTTGCATATATAAGATTTAAGAAATATTTAAAAGGCAGCATATATATATATATATATATATATATATAACTTCTGTGCTTGGCCTTTGGGAAAGATCACAGTGTAGTATCTGTTCTTCAGATGTTGCACTTCAATTTCTTGTTCTCTGTCAGTGGAGGAGAAGTCCTTTACGACTGAGACAATTTTTATTTTTGATCCTTTTCTCCACGTTAAAAAACGACCCTGGTTTCAAACTCTGTCCCGTGGGGAGGCATTATAAATAGTATATATATATATATATATATATATGTGTGTGTGTGTGTGTAATTGATAAAAGTCTATATTTCAAATTTTAAGATGTTGACCATCTTTACATTTATTTCTTTAAGAATTGTACATCTCAACATACTTAAAGAATATATATATATATATATATATATATATATATATATATATATATATATATATATACTAACGTGAGGGCGGGGGTAGCCCAGCTTTGACCTGGCATAAAATATACTTAAATACATTTTTATTTGTCCAGATTTCATATATATTATTATAGAGTCGTGATTTCAACAGTAAGAAAAGTGTATTTGGGTGTCATTAGCTAGAATCGAATGCAAAACTGTAGCATTCAAAGCTGGTGACGTTACCACTTATATCAATGTGACATGCATATGAACTAAGATGAATGTACAAAATTTTTAACGATTTTTTTTTCAATTTTGACCCATTTTTGACCCCTTAAAAACTAAAAGAACAGTCCATAAAAAATTCCAATTATTTGAGGCCCTTAGCGCCACCCTGCGACTTTTAGTTTTGGAGGAAATAGAGTTTGAAAATATGGAGACAGACAAACATATAACAATTTATATATATATATATATATATATATATATATATATATATATATATAACTACTTAATTTACTCACATAAAAATAGATGCCCCATGTAGATAATGCCTTCATGAAAAATTTGCTATCCTGTACTTTAAAGAACCCCAACATCTATTAAACTGTAGAAGAGAAATAGCAAACAACTGTGTTCACAAGATAAAATTTACTCTAGGATAGCGATACAAAATAGTTTTAAAACTAACAAAAACAATAGAAAATAAACAAATAAATTAAATAAACATGAATATACATAAACGATCACACATATACGTACGTATATATATATATATATGTATATATATATGTGCATATATGTATGTACACATATATATATTTATATATAAACTAACAATAAAAAAAACACTAACCTAGATTTAAAACAGATCAAGAAACTAAATATCCCAGCTAAATATAGCACACACAAAGGAACAGGTCAACCAGAGGTCAAATAGGCCTTTGTTCGATAAGTGCATGCTCATTGGTTGATAGGAAGGGAGCGGTGGATACTAGAAAGCTGATTGGCTAACTAAAATCTCAATAGAAGATGCGCATATAAAAACAACAAATAACCACAGAATTTGCCCATAAGCCTGGAGAGTCCTAGAGTGGATGAAACACGGAATATTCAGTGGAGCTTAATGGCCATATACATTTTATAACTTACTATATATATATATATATATATATATATATTAGTATATTTAGGCAGCATTTTTTCTTTTATGCAGGTTTCATTAAATAGCACAGATAACTCTTGCTTATTTTTTTTGTAATCCTTCTTTTCTCTTTGTTGGACCATTTTCCGAACGTTTTTTCCGGGTGAAAAAAGAAATTTCCCATAATCGCGAACGTTTTCGACCTCCATTGGTCATCCTCAGACGAGTAGTAAAAAATGAAATTGAAAAATGAAAATAGCGAGATGAAATGAATAGACGATTAAAAGACGATTAAAATCGCTTAAAATCGCTAAAATACTCAAAAGCACTTGAGCGTGCCCTCTGTTTCGTTTTGAGTCTGGTTAATCGTTGGTTTATTAATGTGGATTAACAATGCCTCAAAGATCGGGAGGCGCACCTCGCAATATGAGACAGTTAAAATGACCGTGTTATTTATTAATATGTCTCTAAACTCATTTTTAGGGGTGTGGTGTGCTACGAGGTGCTGATAGATTGAGGATGACCAATGGAGGTGGAAAACGTTCGCGATTATGGGAAATTTCTTTTTTCACTCGGAAAAAACGTTCGGAAAATGGTCCGACAAAGAGAAAAGGAGAATTACAAAAAAAACAAGCAAGAGTTATCTGTGCTATTTAATGAAACGTGCATATATATATATACAGGGTTTTCCAGAATTTGTGCACCATATATTTATATTTTTTTTGTTTCAGATTTTATTCGGGCCAGAAGTCGCGCACCATATATTTATATTTTTTTTGTTTCAGATTTTATTCGATATGGGCGAGAAATTAACAATGCAAGAAAGAGTTAAATTGATTTTTATGTTTGGAAGAGATGGGGCTACATACCACTCGGTAGCTAAAGAATTTAACCGCACTCATCCCGAGCGAGAAAAACCATTGAGCCATACCACTGTCTGCCGTTTGATCAAACGTTTCCAAGAAACAGGTTCAGTTGCTGACCACGAGAGATGTGATCGACGAAAGAGTGTAACTGATGAGGAAACATCAACTTATCATTAGAGTAAAAGATAGTTTTATAAAGAGAATCGATGCATGTATTCAGGCTGAAGGTGAACAATTTGAGCATCTATTGTGATTTTGATTAATAAAATTGATATTCATTGATATTCATATTTGTTTTTATATAAATCTACATGGTGCGCGACTTCTGGGACACCCTGTATATATATATATATATATATATATATATATATATATATATAAATAATAAATGACAAAAGTCTATATTCCAAATTTCAAGATGTTGACCATCCTACAGTTTATTTCTTGGAGAATTGTGCATTTCAACGTACATAAAGAAATAAATGGTAAGATGGTGAACAGCTGGAAATTTGGAATGTAGACTTTTGTCATTTATTTGTATATGCTCTGTAGTTACATCGAGCTTTATAAATTATAGGACTAGTGTAAATAAAAGAGGAAATAAATACGTGTTTGGTGGAAGAACAATGAAAGCACCACTTTATACTTTTCACAAAAAGAGGTTAAATTTTTTTTTTTACATAGGAGGCACCACTTATAAAGGCCTGGAGGCCACTCGAGGATAAGGGTTAATGGGTGTACAGTAGTCAATGGGATAATATAGTAATCATTACTGGAAATTAGAAGCTTTGTTCATGGAATCTATATTTTGGTTTCGGCACGGATAAAGAATGGGGGAAATTATTGATAGTCTTTTCTGCTAGACGAGTATTTTTGTGAAAATTTGGCGAGGAGGGGGACCATAGATTGGAGCTCAGATGAGGACTTGCCATGAAAATAATGATAAAGCAGAGACAGGCTTGCAACATGTCTTCTGAGGGAAAGAGGTTGCAGGGAAGAGAAAAGGGCATCCTCCACTAAACTATGAAGTCTTTCTTTGAACTCTGTCAAGGCAGGATAAGCTGCTTCTAGCAGCTCCTGCCCAGGTGTGGCAAAGGTACTCCATCATTGGACGTTCCCGGCTTTTATATAAATAGAGAATTGCATCAGCAGTGAGATATCTACTGGATCTACTTACATCATCAACGCTCTGATCCCCAGCTGGCATCAATTGTGATGGATGGCTCTCGTCTGGGTGAAGCTCCGTGTTTTGACAAGCTTCTGGGTTTGACCTTTACTCCTGATCTGAAATGGAACACATACATCAAGTCTGTTGCCAAGGTCGCTGGAAAGATGGTGGGATCCTTCTACCGCTCCAGAAGATCATCACTTATCAAGGCCCAGAAGCCACTCAGGGATAAGGGTTATTGCAAGTACATTACGTTAGTGTGGAGATTTGATGAAGTGTTTACTTAAGGGGGCGGTTCATTAGGAATTTGTTAACATTGGACTTGAAGACATCCAAGTTGTAGTCCGGAGGGAAGCAGGCAGACGGAACAGAGTTCCACAGGCGTGCAGTTCTAAGAAAGAAGCTTTGTTCATGGAATCCGCGTTTTGATTTAGGCACAGATATAGAGTGGGGGAAATTTTTCACAGTGGATTCAGCTAGACGGGTGTTTTTCGTGAAAGATTGGCGAGGGGGGACCAGGGATTGGAGCTCAGACGAGCACCTGCCATGAAAATAACGATAAAACAAGGATAGGCTCGCAACGTCTCTTCTGTGGGAGAGGGGTTGCAGGGTAGAGAAAAGGGCATCCCCCACTAAACCACGAAGTCTATTTTGTACTCTGTCAAGGCATGATAGGCTGTTTTTGGCAGCTCCTGCCCAGATATGGCAACAGTATTCCATTCTTGGACGTACTTAGCTTTTATATAGATAGAGAATTGCATCAGTAGTGAGATATCTTCTGGAGCGGTAGAAGGATCCCACCATCTTTCCAGCGACCTTGGCAACAGACTTGATTTCACTTGTTGTAATTTCTTATTTTCCAGAATGATTTAAATATTAATGCAACCTTTCCTGCGCCACCTATTTTTACATAAAATCTTTTTCTCCAAGCCTGCATTTTCCTACACTGCAATTTGAAGAGCTATTGACATATTCTTCTCCACTATTTCGCTTCCATTTTGCTGTTTCTCTTTCCCACTGGTCAACCTTTCTTGTTCTCTTTCTTCCAGTCATATTTGAAGGGGCTTATAAAATTGTATTTAATGAACAACAATGATGTTACGTTTCTGAATTTTTGAGATGAGGATTGGTTATTTATATAATTTTTCATCAGACTACTGTTCTCATCTGGAGTATGATTTTTACGTTTCAGTCGATATACCCTCCGACCTTCTTCAGGTGTATCTTATCGAACTCGGGAATGTTTCTGTCAAACACGGGAATTTGGACGGAATTTCGAGCGAAACCCTTTGTTTACTTCACGGGGGTAGCGTGCTCTTGTTCCATCAGCCATGGCTGGATAGACGTCCTAAGTAATTGATTTTTACCAATACTCTAACCACTGGGCCATGGGTCCTTGCAAGGACCCGTGGCGCAGTGGTTAGAGTATTGGGAAAAATCAATTGTAAATATACATTTGCGAATTACTTATTTTGCGCATGGAAAGGGACCCTGCACTCATCCCCGGTGGGCTTTCCTGAGGCCACAATCCTAGTTGAAGAAAGGTCAGCTGATGGTTTACTTGTGTTGCATATGTGACACACTGTATAACCTCCTGTTCAGCTCCCCCTTACCTAAACTGAAACTCTTTAAAACCATGATGACAGTACAATCTAAATGTGCTAGAAAACTACTAACACCCGAAAGTATCCTGTACCTCTATAAGGCAACCATTCGCCCATGTATGGAGTATTGCTGTCATATTTGGGCTGGTGCATCGGCTACTAGTCTCTCGCTCCTTGACAGGGTTCAAAAGAGAGTCGCAAATCTGATAGGCCCTAAACTGGCATCTAAGCTTCAGCCTCTGCCCCATCGATGAAACGTTGCATCCCTCTGCCTATTCTACAAGTATTTTAATGGTGAATGCTCTGATGAACTGCAAGCACTTGTGCCCCACGACGTGAACACCCTCGACAGACCCGACAAGCTGCAAAATCCCACCCCCACACTGTAGAAATCCCTAGATGTAAAAGATCTTTCTACTCCAGTAGTTTCTTCCCCAGAACTGCTAGACTTTGGAATTCCATTCCAGGTCACTGCTTCCCCAACTGTACTGACATGCATAAGTTCAAGTGCAACGTGAACCAACATCTTGCTGCCCAAATCCCTACATAGTACCCCAGTAGTTGTTTCCCCTGATAGTAGCCCCCTACACCAAAGTGGCAATGTGCCTTGTTTGGGGTGAAAATGTAATAAAAAAAAAAATAAAATAAAAAATAAGCTTAAACCAGGCTTAGGGTCAAACAAATCCAACTTGCCTCCTCCCTTGAGGCAGAATTTTTCGCTTTTTTTTTTTTTTTTGACCAAATTAAGCAATTTTTTGACAAAAAAGGTGTTTTGTTTTTTTTTAAATTTAATTCAATATCTTAGGACTTTACTAATTATCTTTGAAATAGACCTAGAAAACTAATAGTTATCTTTCAAAAGATTTTTACAATTAATTTATTTAACTTCAAAATTTAGCTGAATTGGTTAGCTCGCCGTGAAAACATTTTTCATAAGTTTTTTTTTTTTTTCACGTGTACAAATATTTTTTTCCTTTAGGAAATTAACTTTGGGTTCGTATTACTGTACACATAGATTCGAAAAAGTTGTCGAAAAACAAATATATAACAAATAAATGTTATCAAAGGCAAGATAAGTTACTTTTCTACCAAACTGGATATATTTTTCGTGTTTTTATTCAATGTAACATGTTTATTCAGCTCGAAAAGCATACAGTGTTTACCGATGTATTGGAACATTCAAGATGGCGTCTGGTTCTTTCTTTAACACGGTAAGTTTGGGAAAAGGTGTTATAAATAAAAAACCGAATAAAATACTGTTAAAAACTCGCTCAATATATGTTACCGTGACATAGATTGACATATATTCGGCGGGTTTTTAATAGTATTTTATATAGTTTATTATTTATAACACCTTTTCCCAAACTTACGGTGTTACAGAGGGTGTGAGACGCCATCTTGAATTTTCAAATACATCGGTAAACACTCTGTTTTTCGAGCTGAATAAATATGTTACATTGAATAAAAACACGAAAAATATATCCAGTTAGGTAGAAAAGTAACTTATCTTGCCTTTGATAACATTTATTTGTTATATATTTGTTTTTTGACAACTTTTTCGAATCTATGTGTACAGTAATACAAACCTTTAACTTTAGTCTCTAATCTTTCAAATACAATCAAAACGTATTCAGAAACCTACAAAAAATTATGATAAATCAGCTGTCAAAACTATGTCCCCCTATTTTTATTTGTCCATTTTTGCCCGTACCTAACGCTTTAAGTCATTTTAAAATGTTTTTCTTTATATAAAAAATACAACTAGGTGATCAATTTACGTTATGGTTGGAATTTTAGGTTCTTGTTAAGATAGAATCGACAGATCGATTTTTGTTTTAATATATCGTTTTAAGCAAAAAAACAATATGACGTACTTAATTGGCATGCCGAAAATAGTAACATATCCAAAAGTTATGAAAATTCATCGATTAGAAAGTTATCTAAAGTTGGATGCAATTTTCAAGAAAAATTGGTGGAAATTGCATTTTTCTTAGATATTATAACGTAGACGATAAAGAGTTCACACACAGGGGACATAACTCTGGACCCCAAATTTAGATTACACCGTAATGACTTCCGACATTTGTAGTCTTTAGCGATAGACTTTTTTTTTATTACTAAAAACATAACTGCAGTTGTTCTACTTGATGAATTTTAGTCATTTTTGGATAGGTTACTATTTTCGACATGACAATTGAATACATAATATTGTTTTTGCTTAAAATGACATTAAAATAAATAAATAAATAAGTCTGGAATTTTGTACAGTTTAGACTTACCTGTTCTTAGTATTTGGTTTTAAAAAATTATAAACCGTGATTTCCAAAGATTTGTGACGTTTTTTCACAAAGGGAAGGATTTAATATATTGTGACAATGCGGAAATCGAGAATAAAAAAAACAAAAAAAACACTGTCTTCCATTTATGTTTTTTTTACTTATTTACGTTGAATTGAAAGTCGCCACTCGCCAGCCGCCTCTTTGTAGTGACGTCATTAAAGAGGTCGCTTCAAGGGAGATAACTCCTGACAATTAATAATCATAATAAAAAAAAAAAGAATTATTTTTTGACGTTAAAAACGACCCTGGTGTCTAACTCTGTCCCGTGGGGAGGCATTGTAAATAGGTACACTATAATAACGAAATTAAAAAAGCGAAAAAAAAAAAAATCGATTAAAAAACAAACAAAACAAACAAATAAGCAATTCTATTTTTAGTAAAAAAAAAAGAAGTAAATTTTTACCTGGTTTTCACTTTAATATTTTCATTTAAAATGACGACTTTTATAGGTTTAGTACGACATAATCACGTTGACACATCGGTTCCACATAGATCACAGAAGTTAAGCAACGTTGAACCTGGTCATACTAAATAGGTGGCCATTTGGGATTTCCAGGTGCTATAGCCTATGTGGTGCTGGTGCTTTGCTTATCTCGGCATTGTTTCCAGTCGTTCTGAACTTCTTCTTGCGATTGGATTCAAACAGTGCCGATTCAGGAGAGGTGTGGTTAGAGATTGCGCAACCCTTGCCTCACAATTACACGCGCAGCTGCACCTGCAGAGGGTATCCTTTGTCTTTCAAGACTGTACGGAGGCATCGTTTATAGATTTTCGGGTATGCTGAAAATTACGGATATTAAGCAATGTCATTTCTTATGTTATTGTTGGTGGCCATCTCTCTTTTTTTTTTCTCAAAAGAAATCACTACTTATCAAAACCCAGAAGCCATTCGAGGATAAGGGTTAATGGGTATACATTAGTCAGTGTGATTCACGCGTAGTAAACATAAATAGTGGGAATTTTGTAAATTGGATTACTTAGGGGGGGGGGCGGTTCATCAAGAACTTGTTTACGTTGGACAATCAGTCTTGCGTGTAAATAAAACCTGAGAAACTAAGTGTGCGCTTATGCGTGCCAAGATGGCCACCAACAACAAAAGAAATGACATTGCTTAATATCTAGAAAACTATTTTTTTTTTACATAGCCACTTATCAAGGCTCAGAGACCACTCGAGGATAAGGGTTAAGATGGTACAGTGGTCATTTGGACAATATAGTAATCGTTAGTAATGGAAATTCAGTAAATTTGTTAACTTAAGTGGAACGGCTCATCAAGAACTTGTTTACATCGGACTTGGAGACGACCATATTGTAGTCAGCAGGAAAGCAGGAAAACAGAAGATAATTCCACAGGCGTGCAGTTCTAAGAAAGAAGCTTTGTTCATGGAATCTACGTTTAGGTTTAGGCACAGGTAAGGAGTGGGGGGAATTATTGATAGTGTTTTCAGCTAGATGAGTGTTTCTTATGAAAGTTTGGTGAAGGGGGACCATAGATTAGAGCTCAGTCGAGCACTTGCCATGAAAGCAGTGACAAACTCGCAACATCTCTTCTGTAAGATAGAGGTTGCAGGGAAGAGAAAAGGGCATCTCCTACGAGGCTACAAAGTCTATTTTGAACTCTATCATGGGAATAATAATGAAGAAACAAAGGCATTTCAAAATGAAACGGTTTTTATATACATTTCAGTGTACAAGTGGTATCGGGTTATAGATTTTCATTTGTCCCCTGACTCTGGAACAACTCGTCTCTCCATCTCTTTGCTTCGAAAACTTTTTGTATTTTCTTCTTTCCCACCAGAACTGTTCTCCGTCCTGATTTGGCTACAACCTCTGGTCACTGAGAGAAAAGAAGGAAGGAAGGAAGAAAAGGAAAAGTAGAGAGAAAGAGAAATGTAATGGAGAATTAGTAGTCTTGACTTCACTACACATACTTTGTATGCTCCTTTTTTTTGTGACGAGTATGCAGTCAAAGTGGGTTTTTGTAAGGAAAGAATCCTGCAGCAACGGGAAATGTTAGCAATACTGAAAGTTTGTGGTTTTTAAGAGGCTTGTAAAAAACAAAGATAACAAACAAAGAAAGTCGTTGAAGGCTACGTATTCACGGGTCACCAAAAACGTAGAATAAGAGACAACGAAATGGAGGTTCATCCTATATTCAAAAGCAACTTTATTTGCTATCTTTGTTAGTAGCGTTAATAAAAGAGAGAGAAACGGCTTGGTAGGTGGAAAAAAATAAATTTGTGAAATAAAGTGAAATCACTATGTTCGCGTTACAAAAAAAAAAAGAGAGATGAGTTGACAGGGGAGATAATTAAGTTAAATAATATAATAAAGTTCTCTTTTTCATTTAAAGGCACCCCCCCCCCCCTTCGATCGTATTGCGGCCATCTAGGCTATTTCAGTAGATGAGGAGAGGAAAAAAGCAATTCATCTTTCGTGACAAACTCTTAATGCCTTGATTTGTAATTAAATGTAAATGAATCTACATTTTTTTGTTATTGTGTCTTTATTATGCAACATGGAGGACGGGAGCGCCAGTTATGTTCTTTTCTTTTACATGGTGGTCACCACTTATCAAGGCCTGGAAGCCACTCAGGGATAAGGGTTATTGCAAGTACAGTACGTTAGTGTGGAAATTTGATGAAGTGTTTACTTAAGGGGGCAGTTCATTAGGAATTTGTTAACATTGGAAGACATCCAGGTTGTAGTCAAGTGGGAAGCAGGCAGACGGAACAGAGTTCCACAGGCGTGCAGTTCTAAGAAAGAAGCTTTGTTCATTGAATCCATGTTTTGATTTAGGCACAGATAAAGAGTGGGGGAAATTTTTCACAGTGGATTCAGCTAGACGGGTGTTTTTCATGAAAGATTGGCGAGGGGGGACCAGAGATTGGAGTTCAGACGAGCACCTGCCATGGAAATAACGATAAAACAAGGGTAGGCTCGCAACGTCTCTTCTGTGAGAGAGAGGTTGCAGGGTAGAGAAAAGGGCATCTCCCACTAAGCCACGGTCTATTTTGTACTCTGTCAAGGTAGGATAGGCTGTTTTTAGCAGCTCCTGCCCAGATAGTTGTTAGTAGTGTTAGCAAAAGAGAGAAAAACGGCTTAGTAGGTGGAAGTATTCTTGTGTAAAGATAAATTTAATATGTTGCCGACTAGTTGAGGAGAGAAGAGCTCAGTCCACACATGCCTTCATCCGCAGTCGCAAGGATGAAGGAGTTCGGTTAAAGGAGAAAGAAAGAGCAAGGTCTTCAGTGCATTTAAGTATTGTAGTGTGTGTGCAACCAATCAGGGCTCGATTTAAAAAAAAACTTATTTTTGCAAGCCTCTGGGAGCCGCTAAAGAAATATAAAAGGCATGGAGAACTTCTCTCGTGAAGGAAAAGGATAACCGACACCAAGAGGAACGCTTGCCAAGTGAAATTCAGTAGCTGAAATGACAGCTTTTCTCACACATCAAAGAACATTGCTTGACTCTCTCTTTCTCTCACTTCATCACGTGCGGTACCCACATGAACTTTCTTTATCATGCTACAGAACTGCTCTTGTTGATACACCGATACACACACACCCACACACACACGTGCACATGCACACACACACACACACACACACACACACACACACACACACACACACACACACATAGCCGGACTTTTTTTCTCTCAAGCTCTCAAATCTTCACCTTCTTCCTCTCTTCCTTCTTTCATACAGACTGCCACCAGTCTCCCGCTAAAACTAACCGGCGAGACGAATTCATGAAAGGCTCGATTCGCCGAAAAAAGGAAACTAGCTCAGTACGGTTATTGGGCGCATAAACCCCAATAAAACGAAATGCCACATCCTTTACGGTAACATCCAGAACGAGCAATCTTCCCTCTGGATCTGCATAAATAGGGTCACACGATGCATCAAGAGTGCGCTTAACTAGCCAGGTAACCCCCCTTGCGTGGGTATCATAATGTGCTGAGTAGAGCTGAAAGTCTCTAAGGAGCACATCCTGATAGTCACTTGGAATAAAGTGAGTCTCCTGTAGACAACATACATCCACACCAAGGCGTTGAAGGTCGCGTGCAACTCGAAGTTTACGAGAGGCGTCCCTCAACCCTCGGACATTTAAACTAGCTAATCTTAAAGAAGCCATCCTGAGCTACTTAGGGTTGGGAATCCTGATCAAACATAGACGGTGTCAAGACACCGACAGCTGTCCCCATGGATCCAGTGGTCATCTCAGTGGTGATTGACCCGTCAGGGGACAAACCGCCGATGTCAAGAGGAAAGGTTAGTTTAATGGCCCTATATAGAGATGGGTGCATCTTTATAGGGACCCGACCAACACAAGATTTTTTCATTTCTGTTATTTCTCTGTCATTGAAGAAGGCGACAGGAGGATAGAGGTTGAAGGCGCTATTCGCCTCTTCCATCATTTTCCAAACCCCGTTTTCTTCCCCTCTAGGTCTAACTACTGTTAAAATCCTCTTGGCTTTGGGGAAGTTTTCGGGGTTTGAGATGTCTTTCTTGTGTACTAATTTGAATGCCAATAGGTTTTTATAGTCCTTGGACTTGTGTGTTTTCATGATTAGTTCTTTCTCTGGGGTTATTTGACATACAGCGTTGCCAGAAAAAAAAGGGGGGGATTTTTTTTTCCGTGATTCTGTTTCAATGGATGGGCTTCTTTGCCTCTTTTTGTCAGAGGGAGTGGGAGGGGGCATGTCAGTTTTCATGGGAGAAGGGGGAGGAGTGTTCTGGGGTGTGTTGGCAGGGGTGGAAAAAGGGGAGGGCCTTGGACTTCTTTTTTTCTGAGGGGCGCCTAATGAAGTCATTTTTTTTGCCCTAGTAGGGAGCGAGGCATTAACTGGGGCTGGGACTTTTTGGGGGGAACGTTTTTCCTTCGGAGCGGGGTTGGGCTTTTCTGGAAACAGGGACTCAGGGAAGGGGACAGATTTACCTGCTTCACGTTTCTCATCAAGAGAGTCCTTAAGTTTGAGTAATTCCTTATATTTATTTCCTCCTGGATCTCTGCTAGTCCTGATTTCTAGCTTTTCCTCTTTGGTGAGTGACTTTGCATATGTTTTGGGAGCTGTTCTTTTGGATGGCACAATCTTCCACTCTCCTTTTTTTTCTGGAGATGCTGCTTCAGAGTTGAAGGTTTTTTCAAAATCCTCTGGTGATATCTTTGTAGGCGTGTCCTCTTTTTGTTCAGAATCAGGTATCTTGAATCCAATCACTGGGGCCGACTCTAGATGATCTAGGACCCGATTTTTCGGGTTTCTGGGGGTAGGTTGTTTTTTGGGGCACGTGTATGTTAAGTGCCCCACTTCACCGCAAATCCAGCATGCAGGTCGTCGTCCTGCCACTACGATTGGTAGTTTTTCCGTTTCTGCTTCCATATAGTATGGTATTTTGTGGTACGTTTCTTTATCTAATAAAATGTCGAAGGACCATACGCCGTTATAATGGTCCACCTGTACTCCGGTAATATCTCCAAATTGGAGGAGGTACGCTGCTAAATATTCCCCTGGGACTACTCCAGGAACTTCAAAAATAGAGATAGTAGTCCTCCTACGTCCTAGATATTCCATTCTAAGAATGAAATCGTTCGTTATGATTTCATTCTGTGATAATTTCACACAGTCGTCTTCATTTTTGAACAGGGCTGCCCAGGTATTGTATCCACGCGCTTTAGTAATGCGCTCCGCTCTCATACCGGTTGTTGCAATGAGTTTGGTCACCGTGTCCTTTGTTGATCGGATGAGTTTCTTTGTTTTTCGGTCTATCACAAAGAGAGAAATTGTTCTCTTTGCGAACTCTTGCAACCTTGGTTGCTCCACAGTTATCCCCGTCTCGGTAGCGAATTCGCTGCATTTCTTGGCTTTGGTCAGAAAAGATTCCAGGTCTATTTTGACAGCAGGTGGTTTTTTCCATCCTTCGTTTTCGGAGACAGATGTCTCCTTAACAGGAACCGGCGGCGCACAGCTGGCAGATGCCATGGCCGTCGGAAAAAAGAGCGTTCAAAATTCCGGTGCTAGTAACTAGCGTCGGGGGAAGAGAAGGAAAAGGATAACAAATTTAACAAAGCAGCAATAACAATAATAATAACAGAAATGTATAACAATAGGCGCAGTAAACAGACGTATACGACCAACAGACGAAGTGATGGGGGTATGAGACGAATGGATTCGCCAATCATTTTTATAACCAATGGTTGTGCTAAACAACCAATGAAAACATCGCCAAATCATTATAAAACTTGTCGAATTTTGGATTCAATCAGTTTGCCGTTTACTACGTCACGGACCGCATTTAATTCTTGGCTTCATCTTGGTTACTGATCTGAACTACACCGCCATCTTTGTTCAACACAATGTCTCAAAACTTAACATGAAGTTAAATAAATTCATTGTAAAAGTCCTTTATAAGATAAATACTAGTTTTCTATGTCTATTTCAAAGATAATTAGTAAAGTCCTAAGATATTGATTTAAATTTTAAAAAAAAAACACCGTGTTTGTACAAAGCATACATTAATTAGTCCCCAAACCGAGGGATTTTGTCGTTCGCAAAACGCAACAAACTAAAATTTTGTATACACGGATTATACGAAGGCCCAACATATCAGGCTGTCGAAAGACTGTGAAAATAACATCATGTAATTAAAAGGGAGGAAAGGGTATGATATTTTTCTTTTTTTCCCCAGACGTGCATCCATACATTCCTATTCTGAACGTTTGTATAAACTTTTCTTTTTTTTAATTTAATTATTTTTCTATGTTCCTGTTTTTAAATCATTATTTTTTATTTAATTATTGTTCAATATTATATATATATATAAAAAAAAAAATGTTACGCCAAAAGTTTCACATTCTTGCAGCAAGGAAATTATTAAAATCTTGCATATAAAAATTATGCGAAACCTGTAATTTAAAAAAAAAAAAAGTAGAAATATTTTTTGCAATTATAATTTTTGTGTGTGAAAATATTAAATTAACAATGCTTAATTTAGGCACCGCCAAAACTGGGGGGGGCAGGTCAGTACTTTTTGACGGACCGTCTTTTTAAAAATCTACCAAAAATCAGGTAATTATCCGATCAATACGAAATTTTCAGCGATTATTAGGAGAAGAATGAACTTTATAACAGTGTACTTATTTTTCATAAACGATATATATATATATTTTTTTTTTTGCTTACAAAACCCCCCCTTGTTTTGAAGTGGGAACAAATATGCTTAAAATAATCATCTGAAACTGAACAAAACATATTGTGTTGTTGTAAGGGACAGAATTATAGATAATAAAAAAAAAAAAAAAAAAATTGTTTGCATACCTTATTTTGACGTCTGAATATCAGAACTTCGATTGTGTTTAATTATCCCGCTTTTGAGTTTTGAAGTGTGAAATTCGGTGAATATGTTAAGTAAAATAATTAATTTAAGTTAAGCAAAACAAAAAAAAAATTTTTTTTATATTTATACGAAAAAAGCCATTTTAAAATTTTTGATAAATAAATTAACAATTTTTTTTTAGCGAGCCGAATAATGCATGACCATTATTAAACAGAGCATGCTTTGAATAATCGATACAAAAAAAAAAAAATTCGATAAATATTGTGCCCTTTGTGTTAAAAATAGCATCATTTTTTTCGATCTCGTTTGAAAACGTTTGCCGCCTTTCGACTACGGTGGACCAAACGCGCTGAAATAATTTTTTTTTATTCTGCTTTAAATTGCCCCCTCCCCCCATTTTGGGGAGCCTGGCCCCCACACACATACACATTAAAAACCAAACTCATACAAATGGTCACCCATCTGGTACTGGCCAGCCTCAGCTTAATAATACATTGAAATTTTCGTCACTGAAAAATAAGTTTTTTTGGCCTGTTTAGTCTTCCATAGTTTTCGTCTCATCGAAAGAAAACGTAAACAGAGTCGATCTGAACTCTTCGGCGACGCGAAATATCTGGTTACATATATGAATAAGTGGAATTATTTGAAATTCAGGAACTTATATTATAATATTTTTGCATATTCTCTTAGAAAATCATCCTAAATCTTAGTTAGACAATAAATGAATAAATAAATTATTTCAAAAACCCTTTTTTTTAAATATTTAAGTACGTTTTTTGTGCAAGACAAAAAATAACAATTGTTAACTTTTTGGGAAAATTTAACATTTAAAATTGAATTAAAAATAGTAGAAAAAGTTTTACATTATTCTGTTTTCTATATGATAAAATTCAGGGTTTTATCTTTCTGGAAAAAAAAAGTTACTCAGAAATAATGGATTTTAATAAATGTAATTTAGTTTTAAAAAACAACAACAACTTGATTTTGCGGCCTTAATTCAATGGTAATAGCGGTAGGTCGAGAAATTCGTTTTTCTTCGAGTTATATCGGATTAATACGGATTTTAGGGGCTTTTTTCGTAATGTTCTCGTAAAAATTATTTTATTTTATTTTTATTGTTACAAATTACGATGCTTTATTTATATAAAAAAAGCAAAAATAAATTCTTGCGTTTTTTATTTACTACTGAAAACCATAACTTTAGTAAAGGTATTTTTTGTTAAAACAAACTAATACATTTCCACTGAGATTTAAAAAAAAAATAATTAGTTCATTATATTCGGCCATCATTATTGGATAAATACTGAAAATTACATTAAAATTGGTTAATTTGCTGATTTTGGTGAAAATGGAGGAGGGGGTCAAAATGTTTATACATTTTGAGCATCGGCAATTCATTTTGCACGTACCTAAAAGATAAGTTTCCGAACCCCCCCCCCCCCCAAGAAGCGCCATCTGGTGACAGTTTAGTGAAACGAAACGCACAAAAATAGTCGCCATTTGTATACTTCAGAAGTGCCAAAATTATTATTGATTAAGCAGTAAATTTTCAGATTATATAATTGTTTTTGTTCTTTTGTAGCATAGTGGCGCCTTTGAAAAATAATATTTTTCTGCACCCAAAATCAATTATAGTTACTTGATTATTTTGTTTCTATAAACTTTAATGTTTACCAAAAGCTACTTTTTGCGGGTTTGTGTTACTGTACACATAGATTCGAAAAAGTTGTCAAAAAACAAATATATAACAAATAAATGTTATCAAAGGCAAGATAAGTTACTTTTCTACCAAACTGGATATGTTTTTTGTGTTTTTATTCAATGTAACTCGAAAACCATACAGTGTTTATCGATGTATTGGAACATTCAAGATGGCGTCTTATTCTCTCTTTAACACGGTAAGTTTGGGAAAAGGTGTTATAAATAAAAAACCGGATAAAATACTGTTAAAAACTCGCTCAATATATGTTACCGTGACATAGGTTGACATATATTCGGCGGGTTTTTAATAGTATTTTGTATAGTTTTTTTTTTTTTTAATTTATAACACCTTTTTCCATACTTACGGTGTTAAAGAGGGTGTGAGACGCCATCTTGAATTTTCGAATACATACATCGGTAAACACTGTATGTTTTTCGAACTGAATAAACATGTTACATTGAATAAAAACACAAAAAACATATCCAGTTTGGTAGAAAAGTAACTTATCTTGCCTTTGATAACATTTATTTGTTATATATTTGTTTTTTGACAACTTTTTCGAATCTATGTGTACAGTAATACAAACCCCAATTTGCTTATTTATTTCGAACTAAAACAGGAAGTCTGGTTTGGTAATCAAAACATTTTCACATCGAGGCTAGGTTTTGGCCTGACATCAGTACGATCGCACTTAAGGTCGCCTATGCTTCTGTATCGCCAAACTTTAGTGTTCCTATTTGTTTGCCTCCCCACGAGGGCAAAGTTAGACACAAGGTCGGTTTTTAATGTGGTGAAAATCCAGCTCCCCACTGATGCACTCTTCATAGGAACAAAGATAAACAAATTTTCTCTGTCATGAAGGATTTCTCCTCCATGAAAGATTTTTCCTCCACCGAGCGAGGACAGAAAAGGTGAAGTGTGTAGCAAAGGTGTATCAGAATTTTTGTAGGAATTTTTAACACCCCTAACACGAAACTGCGAATAAAATATAAAAAAAAAACTCGTAATTTCTCTTTTAAAAGTGGGTTGTTTATTTTCTTTATGGATCATACTTCCAAAAAAAAACTATTAAAGTTGTTTTAAAAGTAATGGAAATATTATTTTTTTTTAAATAAACTAATGAAATTAATTGAATTTTACAAGCTAAGTATTTTTCAATTTTTAAACTTTAAAAATCTATCAAAATTTTTCTATTGATTTAATTTTTACGATATTTTCAGGGTCAATGTGAAATTTTATGCTCTTTCCAATAAGCCGAATATAATACAGGGTGTTTCAAAAGTCTTGGGAACATAACGATTTTTAATAACTAGTAATGTTCCCAAGACTTTTGAAACACCCTGTATTTTAGACAAACGTTTTTTTTTTAATTCACGCCCCCCACCCCCATTTTCAAGTGTCTATTAAAAAGTAAATAATTAATTTACTCACCAAAGTTTTATATATCACAAATTGAAGATAAAAGATCAATAAATAATATATTCAAATTTAAAACAAAAAAGTACTGTTTTTCTTTTAGAAATTTACCTGTAAAGTCCGAAGTTTAAAACCTTTTTTTTTTTTTTTTTTTTTTTAAATGAAACCTTGGTCCTTGTTCCTTTAATTGAAAAAAAAATAGGGCTTGAATTACATTTTTCGAGTAGTTATAAGCTTGGAAAGTCGGGGTGGAATTATTCAATATTTTTCACGAAATTTCTGACACACCTAGTGTAGCATCAGAACAGATACCACACTGTGATCTTGTTTATATAGTTTATTACAAAAAGAATTATAACACATAAAATGGAAATAGCATACAAAACACTTAGGCATAAAACCCATAAAAAATTTGGAGGAGGGATGCAGGGTCTTTCTAAAACTTTGAAGAATACTCTTGGCTTGCACCATTCACCATAATACCGCATTCATACCATGAAGTTAAACCTACTTAGTAAATTCCCCGAGTGTTTTTATAAAAAAAACTAGCATGGGTGCCCGGCGTTGCCCGGGTGTTTGGAGGTGGATGGTGAGGAAAAAAACAAAAAAAGGTCAATTTTTTAAATTTGACCCCTATTATGACCCTTTAACATTTATTGTTTTGGGCTCAAATCAAGTTAAGTTAGATCCATGCCCAAGGAACTTATATCGAAAATTTCAAGTGTTTAGACCCCAAATTGTCGGAGGAGTTTGTTAGAGTTCTCAAAGGTCAAATCGTTAAACTTTGACCCCTTAATAGCCAAATTTCTGGCCGAAAACCGATCACATAGATTTTTCCAAATCTCAGTACCCTGTATATCAAATTTCGAGTCTGTAGACTAAAAATTGACAGAGTTATTGCGTAGGGAAATGTACACAAACAGACAGACACACAGACAGACACACAGACACGTTCACTTTTATAGATATATAGATTATGTACATGCGTGCATGTGTGCGTGTATATGTTTCCTTCAATAACTACAAGAAACCTTCTCTACCACCAATAGCAATGGCCAAAGCCTCTTTATCTGAAAGTACATCTTTTAAACTTCTCTGCCTAACATTCACAGGAAACATGAGTTGGAAAAATTACATTGAGAGCATTACCATTATTTTTACCCTAGACAGCAGTGGATCCATGTTGTCTATGACGTATGTGGCGTCAAAGAAAAGCAGGCGCTCGGCGTCGATGCAAGCCGTTACCTCCTTGACAATACTCCAGAAGTCCCTGAAATCAGCTGCAATAGAAAAAAGCGTGCTCACAGACACCAGGGAGTGATATCTTTGTCTACTTTGTGCAGTTTGGCAAAGAGGGGCAGTGCATTCTGGACTAGTTGCCAGGTAAGGAAAAACTCAGAATTCTTCAGAAAGTCCCGTCGAAATGCCCAATTCCACTGTAAGCGGATCTCCTCCTCCAATCATCCCAGCTGCTCCCTAAGGGGATCTGAAGTGGTATCCATCACTAGTGCCCGATAAAGTTTCTTCCTATGCTGTGAGAGGACACTAGTCTCCGGCACAGCTCAGAGTGCAGCCTGGCATTCGGCAAATAACTTTGACTCTCCCCCCCCTCGGCCTATAATGGCCTTCGACTGAGGAGTCAAGTTTAAGTTTGGGAAAAGTGCTTCCAACAGCAGGGACGCATGGAATATCCTCCTCTAGTGAATGATCTAGGAATGCCAATCTCTTGGCATGTCTATGACATTTGAGATCGGGCAGTTCCAGGCGTCTCTCACTCAGACTTTAAGAAAAGATCTCTCTGTGAACATAATGCTTTCCCTTCCTCCACAAAGCGAGGAGTGGAGCTTTGTGGAAGCTTGGAGGCGTTTTGCAGGAAGGTGCACTACAAACAATCAGTAAAGGATGAGCAGGAAGAGGTAGGCAGCTCATGCCTCCACTCGACCCTTCAAGAACAATCTCTTTTGAATCCAAGTCTCCACCGATGATTCGACCGTTATCTGTACTTCCGACCAGGTTTTATCCAGCTGAAGACCGGGTTCAAACCAGACACTGAAAACATGGACTGGGCCATTGGTCCAGCTGAATATACCCTGAAACACGGATTCACTGCTCCAAGCGCCCAACCGCAAGGCAACAGACTTGCTGCAGTTGAAGATGGCCCCTGTTACTTCTTCATAGTGAGCGAGCGCCTTGGTCACCATTCTGATGTCAGTGCAGCTTAACACACACACAGTGACATCATCGACGAGCATAGAAGCCCTGCCAGGGAGAGCTATTCCGTGCAGGACTGTTGTAGCCACCTCGTCTCTTAACATGCGAATAAGGGGTTCCAATGCAAGGGTGGATAACAGAGGTGAGATAATGGGCAGTCCTGATGCACTGATCGAGAGACGGCAAAAGACTCCGAACGCCTACTGTTGATCTGCACTGCTACCGTTGACCTGTGACACAGAATGGGGACCCACTTGTGGAAATCTGAATTAAAACTGGCAACCTCTAAAACAGATCTCAGGAAATGATGGTCGCCCCTATCGAAAGCCTAAATTTCCCTCCTTACATTTGGTTCTCTTATTTTGCCCTTTAGTCCTCAGATTCCAGGAGCGATTTTTTTGACAAAGAAGGAAAAAGGGTCTGTTTTACTATCTACGTAGATTCGAAAAAGTTGTCAAAAACAAATATATATAACAAATAAATGTTATCAAAGGCAATCCATAGTAAAATTGATCTAGGGATTTCGGGTTTGTATTACTGTACACATAGATTCGAAAAAGTTGTCAAAAAACAAATATATAACAAATAAATGTTATCAAAGGCAAGATAAGTTACTTTTCTACCTAACTGGATATATTTTTTGTGTTTTTATTCAATGTAACATGTTTATTCAGCTTGAAAAACATGCAGTGTTTACCGATGTATTGGAAAATTCAAAATGGCGCCCAACACTCTTTAACATGGTAAGTTTGGGAAAAGGTGTTATAAATAATAAACTAGACAAAATACTATAAAAAAACACCGAATATATGTCAACTTATGTCACGGTAACATATAATGAGCGAATTTCTAACAGTATTTTGTCTAGTTTATTATTTATAACATCTTTTCCTGAACTTACCGTGTTAAAGAGAGTGTCGGCCGCCATTTTGAATTGATTAGCGCGGTTTCGGTGTCACTTTCTATTTCCTCTATGATCGTGCGGATCAAATGCAGATTTTCTTGAATCGATCTCCCTTTCACAGCGTAGCTCTGGTCAAATTTGATCACGTCAATGATGATAACCTGCACGTGACACACCGGTTCTCGCCAGATCACCTAAGTTAAGCAATGTTGAACCTAGCCAGTAACAGATGGGTGACTATTTGGGAAGGCTAGGCACTGTAAGTACCTTCTGGGAAGGTTGGGCGTAGGGCCAGCACCCTCACCCTGTAAAAAGAACTCCGCGCTACAAAAACATCTACAAAAAGTTGTAGATGGCCTATGCCCCTCCAGGGGCTCAACGGCTATCGATGGGGATGGATTCGCAAGAACTTTTGCCAAAATTTTAAACTTTAATCATCTAAATTTCCCTCCCTACATTTGCTTCTCTTATTTTGCTCTTTAGTCCTCAAATTCCAGGAGTGATGTTTTTGACAAAGAAGGAAAAAGGGTCTGTTTTACTATCTACGTGGATTCGAAAAAGTTGTCAAAAAACAAATATATAACAAATAAATGTTATCAAAGGCAAGATAAGTTACTTTTCTACCTAACTGGATAAGTTTTTAGTGTTTTTATTTAATGTAAAATGTTTAATCGGTTGGAAAAACGAGTTAAGTTGAACACTGCCAGAGTACAAGTAAAGATGGCAGTGATGTCGTTGAAAACTCGATAATCACTTCAAAATAAGAAATAAAACAAAATGGTGGTAGTAGTTTTGTTTTTAGCTTCTTACATCAAGTAGTTGCACGCCTTGTCTCGAGCGATTTTTCAAAAACTTTTGCTTCTCTTATTTTGTAATTTAGTCCTCAGATTCCAGGAGCGATGTTTCTGACAAAGGGAAAAGGGTCTGTTTTACTATCCACGTAGATTTGAAAAAGTTGTCAAAAAACAGATATATATATATTTTTTTTTTTTACATAGGCATAACCACTTATCAAGGCCAAGAGACCACTCGAGGATAAGGGTTAAGAGTGTACAGTAGTCAATTGGACAATATAGCAATCGTTAGTAATGGGAATTCAGTAAATTTGTTAACTTACGTGGAGCGGCTAATCAAGAACTTGTTTATGCTGGACTTGAAGACAACCATATTGTAGTCGGCTGGAAACAGGAAACGGAAGATAATTCCACAGGCGTGCAGTTCTAAGAAAGAAGGTTTAAGTACAGATAAAGAGTGGAGGAAATTATTGATAGTGTTTTCAGCTAGATGAGTGTTTCTTGTGAAAGTTTGGCGAGGGGGGGACCATAGATTGAAGCTCAGTCGAGCACTTGCCATGAAAATAACGATAAATCAGAGACAGACTCGCAACATCTCTTCTGTGAGATAGAGGTTGCATGGAAGAGAAAGAGGGCATCTCCTACGAGGCTACGAAGTCTATTTTGAACTCTATCAAGGCAGGACAAGTCCTTTCTAGCAGCTCCTGCCCAGATGTGGTAACAGTACCCCATCCTTGGACGTTCCTGGCTCTTATATAGATAAAGAATTGCATCAGCAGTGAAATATCTACTGGATCGATAGAAGGATCCCACCATTTTTCCTGTGGCCTCGGCAACAGATTTGATGTACGTGTTTCATTTAAGATCAGGGGTAAAGGTCAAGCCCAGAGCTTGTCAAAATATGAGGCCTCCCCAAGATGAGAGCCATTCATTTCAACTGATGCCAGATGAGGATCAGAACGTTGATGATATAAAGATAGAAGCTTGGTTTTAGATGCATTAAAAGTAACCAGCCCCTCCTTTCCCGATTGTATCACGTGCTCAAGATCAGAGGAAAGAGAATCAGAGAGAACTTGGTCATTTACGGTCTTAGATGTACTACAATAGATAGTAGTGTCATTAGCATAAATGGTTGCATCCTAATTATGCAGTCGAAATTACCCGAATATAACTGAATTATTAAAAAAAAAAACAATCGTAAAAATTTGCTGTCATCTTGTTTTTATAAAATGAAATGAAACGCAACCATAAACAAGGGAAGTAATTCTAAATCTTTAATGTGACCAATGCAAAACAAATAACAAAATAAACATAACACATATATAGTCTTGCAGTTTAAGAAAATTAAAATATGGAAAAAAAATGGGACATAAGTCGTGTTACACCGGTAATAAGAATGCCACTTGACTGAATAGTGAAATTGACATCATCCCTATATATATAAAATGAACTCATTTTTTTCCCTCTAATTTTGACCTTTATACGATTAAAAATCAAGACATTTCATGCAAATGTAATACGCATAAACTGCAGCACAATATCTGAGGTGTGTTATAGGCCTATCACCTATCCACTTTCTCGATAATCGTAGATTCCTATATTTTATCTGCTGAGAGTTCACTACCAAAATCGGTTAAGATCAATGGAAGTGGTAAAATCTTTTCTCTCTAATAAATTCCCCCTTTCCCCGCAACCACTTAACACCATTGCAGGATCGTCCACAAGAGACAGTTACAAAGAAACACCAGTTTCAGTTTTCTTTACTTCGTAATTGCTTAAAAAAACTGGAATGGAATTGTAATTCTACTGGGTGAAACACACCATGGAGTTAACCGAATCGAAGGGTTATTCAGGCCATTTTTTTTTCGCTTCATTTCGTTTTGTAGTTGATTAAAAAAAACTGGAATGGACTGGGTGAAACGCACCATGGAGTTAACAGAATCAAAGGGTTATTTATGCCATTTTTTCTTTCGCATTTCGCTGTTTTTTTGTTTTTTGTTTATCGTTTTTATTTTTATTTTTATATTCAAGCAGGGTTATTTGCTTGTTCTTTACTTTACACCCGCCTACACACACACACCTCCAAACAACCGGGCAACGCCGGGTACCCCCATTAGTTTTATAAATAAAATGAAATATTGAAACTGACGATATTAGAAAACAATATTGTTTTTTTATTAAATAATTTTTTATTAAATAATTTTGTATTAAATACAGGAATGAAAAAAAAAAAATTATTTTTAGCAGTTTAGATCTTTATCACTTCCGCGGAATTTTATAAATAAAATAACAAACAAATAAAGCTTCTACAGTATTTGAACCGAGTCAAATTTGTTGTTCTATCTTTTCTGATTTCGTTTCAATAGTTTCGTTTCGACACACGTTCTCCCAACACGCTGTCTTCCCACTCGCCGGTGGTCCCTTTCCCTTCCTCTTTTATACCCGTTCAACAAACTCCCTCGCCTCTAATTTGCATATCCCACACGTAAACTTGCATGCCCGTCATACATATAAATGCGACGTCGACATTTAACTCATGCTATTCAGGTAAGTTACGGGTTTCCCCACTTCATTCCCCCCCCCCTCGATTTCATGATCACAAAAAGGGCAGGGAGGTAGTATCTGGGTACTTCTTTGAAGAGGAATAACGTGGCCTTGATTTTCATGCATACGCTTGTCTGTGGGTTGACTTTCAGTAGACACCTCATCAGCTGGGAGGTTGCTAGTATCAGAATCATTCTCCAGCAGATCTGAATTAAAATAGATTAGCCGCTCACTGTCCTCAGAATCACTTGAGAAGTGCGTCCAGGTTACTGGTCGAAGGTCTTTAACGTGCCGAAGCACCCCATCAACTTTCACAGACTTTTACTTCAGTAACCCGATCAGTGTTATATTTCGTTGTGCACCTGCCACGCGGATTTTTAACCCAAACGATGTCTCCTTTTTCATACTTCCCTTCAGTCACTTCTGGTTTGAGCAGTGGGTTAGCTTTAATACGCTTGATTCATACATGGTATCTATGTAGCACGTCCGTCGGGTTAGGTGCAGTGGAAGATGAAACATCATCATTTGGGGTGACGTTGTGCCATTATACCATCTCCAGTATTGAACTGTTCTTTCTGGCTGCGATGGTCTTAATGGTTCTATGGCTTCTATAATACCATTTCCATTTGGTGAGTACGCACATCGAAATTGCAAACGTATGTCCTAATTTTTTGCAAATGACTGAAACTCCTTACTGGTGAAAGCAGTAGCGTTGTCGGTCAGTATTTCCGTCAGTGGGCCTCGATCAAGGAAAATACTCTCCAACTCTCAGATTACAGTGGTCATATTTGTCCGATGCAGTGGCCGCTAGATTGCAAATCTAGAGGAGGCCACAATTGATAATAATTAAAAAATTCTCACTATTGTGGTGAGTTACGTCCATTGCCGGTCTGTCTCAGTTGTTCTTTACACAAATTTTTCCTTTTTCCAGCGCACAGGTGCTAGATCTATTGATCGACATGTTTTGCATGCTTTCACGACAGATTTAGCAGTCTCTTTGGACAATCGTGGGTCCACCATCCTGGCAAAGTTTGTTTTACTCAATGTCCAATTTTATGATGGATATCAGCCACCTGGTTCCCATCCAGTTGTCTTACTGCTGTGCAACTCCCAAGCACCAGCTCTCTTCCTTCCTTAAGTAGTTCCATCCACCTGCGTGGCACTCTGATAAGACTATCTGCATGATTCTAATAGGACTTCACGAGTTTTATATCGATGGACAATTCATATTCTTTTGCCAGTGATCTCAAAGTTTCTAACCATCGCCTGATGAGCATTTCACTACCTGCTTTCATGTTCACATGCCCTTTCTCAGTCAAAGTGTCAGAGATCCATCGGTGCACACACACCGAATTGGTAACTAAGTGTAACACTGTTGCCTTTCACTGAAGGCCAAATTGACTCCTTTGAGTGCTGCATCAAGTTCAGCTAGCTTGATGTGTTGAGCGTCGTTAATAGGACGTAGCCAACACGTATCTTCAATGACCGTTCCATTCACCTCCAATGCCACTCCTGTGGCTATGCAACTTGCATCCACCCAGACTGTAACCTCTTTGTCGTCCATGCACCAGGCTCCTCCAATGGGATCCACTTCTTGTACTTTGCTCACAGTTTCTGCCAACATGTGATAAAGAGTTGCATTTTTGATTCTGTCATCCCAGCTTTTCGATACTGTAGTTGCTAGGCTCTTGATAAATGCGACTGCCACCCAGAGTCATCTACATACAGGAAAATGACCAACGAGTTTCCCACAAAGAGAAAATATGCGTCGACGGGTCAATTCATTAGGGATTCCTGGAATTGGACTTACTCGTTTCCATTGCAGTGTGCCATCTTTCTCCCAGACTTACAAACTCAGAACTCTGGCTCCATCTTTCAGTTGCACCGGATCCTTGGAAACGAAGTCTAAAATATGTTGTTGCACGTGTGACGCAGAAACTACACTTTCATTAATGAAAATATCATCCACATATGCTGATGTGGCATTTTTGATTGCATGGTCCTGAGATATGATCGCGTCTATTACAGACTTCATAATAAGTGGCACCACATTCAGCCTGAATCCCAACCGTGACACAAAAGCGCTTGTCCCTGAAAATAACTGTTTGAAAGGGCCATAATACTTTGTCAACAGGGATTTGAAGATATACATTCTGCAGGTCCATAAGCGACACATTAACTCTTTGTCACCTCCATCCTCTTAGTTTCTGTGCACACACTTCTGCATTGGCAGTGAAGACATCCACAAATTCATTCAATTCCCGGTAATTAAGAACTGGACGTACCTTGTGCTTCTACTCTTGTACGACCGCCATTAAGGGAATTAGGCCTTTGGGTGGGCCAAGTTCTTCTTCTGAATATGGCACCAGTTATCCATTCTGCTGCCACCATTGAATTTCTTTCTCATAGGCATCTCTGGCATTACAAGGCATCGTGTATTCTTGCACATTGTTATTCAATTTAGTGGGAGAGCAAACATTTGCCCATTTTCATGATGCAATCCATTCTTTATTAATGCGATCATAAGTCACGCTAAAATCCGGCTCGTCGATAGAGATGTCAGCACATTTGTTTAAGCCTCCAAAATGTGCTTCACCTGATCCTGTGAAATGAACTCCACTGAGTTTTCTGATGGCATCAATTCCCAACAGTAGATCAAAACCCAACAACTGTTTATCCACGACCAAGGCTTCAATGTCGACAGCAGGAACTCGGCCAACCTCTGCATTTACTCTGCCGTATCCTTGCCAATTCAATGTCCTTCCATCAGCTGTCAGTACTCCTGCTGACTTCCGCTTCCAAAAGTGACACACAGCTTTACTCACTAAAGTCTGTGAACAACCGGAATCAATTAACGCCGTACACTCTTGCCCATCTACACATACTTTCATGGAGGGAAGAGTCTCAGTGTTCAGTTTGTCGGGGAGGAAACTAATGCTGCTGCCGTCTCCCCTTTGGCGTTTCCCTGACACCGTGATGATATATGTCCAAGGCCACTGCACCTGAAGCAACGTATCTCATGACGGACTTTGCATGCCCGACTGTTCAACCCCTTTTGGCGATTCTGTAAGCAGTCCTTCCCCAAGTGGTTGGGACCACCACACCTGCAGCAAACATATTTTTCATCGTCACAGTGCACATTTGATTTTGTAGGTGATCGTCTGGCAGATGTAACAACAGCCAATTCTGCAGGTCCGTTGTGGTCAATCATGATAGCTCTTGTTCAGGTCAACAGTTGTTCCGCACTCATTGTTTCCATCCTGGAAGAGGCACGTAATACATGTTTAACATGTTGCGGTAGTCCAGGCATGAATGCACACATTAGCCAATATTCGGGCAATGGTCCCCCAACCAACCAGGCGTCGCAACTCAGGAAAAAACTTGTCTACCGTCTTGTTAGGATGAAGTTGTCGAGTGACAAACTGGTCATAAGCCTTAAATGCATCAGCAGCATACGCGGTTATAATGGCTTGCTTGATCTGCTCTGCTTTCTGCTCCATACTCCATCTTGATATCTCAATGGCAGGACGCATTCAACATTTTTCATGGTGCAAAGCTCACACAAAATCTCCACATTTTCAATCCATTCAATAATGGGCAGATCAGCGGCAGCACCACTAAATTCCGGAATCAACCGGACATCACCTTGGTTTCCATGGCTGAAAGGTGATATAAAAGGCCGGAATAGCTTCTACAGTATTTGAACCCAGTCAAATTTGTTGTTCTATCTTTTCTGATTTAGTTTCAATAGTTTCGTTTCGACATGCGTTCTCCCAACACGTTGTCTTCCCACTCGCCGGTGGTTCCTTTCCCTTCCTCTTTTATACCCATTCAACAAACTCCCTCGCCTCTAATTTGCATATCTCACACGTAAATTTGCATGGCCAAAGTTCTATCGGATTCTCTCTCCTCTGATCTCGATAGCGTGGTTCAGTGGGGGAAGACGTGGCTGGTTTCCTTTAATGCATCCAAAACCAAACTTCTATCCTTACATCATCAACGCTCTGATCCCCATCTGGCATCAATTGTGATGGATGGCTCTCGTCTGGGTGAGGCTCCGTGTTTTGACAAGCTTCTGGGTTTGACCTTTACTCCTGATCTGAAATGGAACACGTACATCAAGTCTGTTGCCAGGGTCGCTGGAAAGATGGTGGGATCCTTCTACCGCTCCAGAAGATATCTCACTACTGATGCAATTCTCTATCTATATAAAAGCCAAGTACGTCCAAGGATGGAATACTGTTGCCATATCTGGTAGGAGCTGCTAAAAACAGCCTATCGTGCCTTGACAGAGTACAAAATAGACTTTGTGGCTTAGTGAGGATGCCCTTTTCTCTACCCTGCAACCTCTCTCCCACAGAAGAGACATTGCGAGCCTATCCTTGTTTTATCGTTATTTCCATGGCAGGTGCTCGTCAGAACTCCAATCTCTGGTCCCCCCCTCGCCAATCTTTCATGAAAAACACCCGTCTAGCTGAATCCACTGTGAAAAATTTCCCCCACTCTATATCTGTGCCTAAATCAAAACGCGGATTCCATGAACAAAGCTACTTTCTTAGAACTGCACGCCTGTGGAACTCTGTTCCGTCTGCCTGCTTCCCACCGGACTACAACTTGGATGTCTTCAAGTCCAATGTTAACAAATTCCTAATGAACCACCCCCTTAAGTAAACACTTCATCAAATCTCCACACTAACGTAATGTACTTGCAATAACCCTTATCCCTGAGTGGCTTCCGGGCCTTGATAAGTGGTGATCACTGTGTAAAAAAAAAAAAATTATCTGAAGGAAATTATCTCCCCTAAGAACTCTCCTGTGTCTTACATAAGCATACACGATCATATTCTTCAAATTCTATTTTCTTTCATAAATAATTTTCTACCTCATCGCTTTTCGTAACTTTTGGATACAATGATCTTAAAAATGCAAAGAATACGCAGATACTATTGCTTTCATGTGAAATTTAATATTACAGTTTCCGAAATCTCGTTCCAATAGTGTAGAAGCTCCATCAGAAGTTATTTCTCATCATTCGAACTCTTCAATAACGTCCCTCCAAAGAAGAGATATAAACTAAGTTTTTGTTAGCACAAATATATTTATCGAAAAAATAAAAATGGTACTTTTACACTTTATCGCCCAAACTGGAGACGCAATTATGTTTTGCACGCATGTCCTTGAAATCCAAGGGAGAAATCAAAGCAAAGTGTATATACACACACGCTTACGTACACACATATGTACTCACACACGCGCACACGAACGCACACATGGACGACGTCACTTCCGCTTTCTAGGGAATTATACACATGCGCAAAAGACACTCCGGAAACGAGTATAAAACAAAGAGACAAGCTGTTTCTAATCCTTTTAGGACTAGCTCTCGACTAGAGAGGTTGGGCTAACCAACCGCCTCCCCTTCGGGAGGCGCACGCTCGCGCGCGTCAACACCCCTGCGACTATGTATGGGGCACAAGTTAACAAACTGTATGTATACATTCACACTCTTTCTCTCTCTATCTACTACTGTTCCCTGAGAACACCTTCGTGTAGCTGACTACTAACTGATGTCAACTCTATATCCACTTTTTTGTCTACACGCTGGACTATCATTCTCAATTTTCACTACAACATTTATTTCTCTTCCCACGCGCGAACAAACGATAGTGACCTGAACTTGAGATGAAAACACATTTCCTTTTCTTGCTACAACACCAGTCCTGCAACGAACATTGGTTACATACGCGCAGACATGTTATAACTAAAACGTTCATTTCTTTCAACAGCAAATAAACGACGTTTATCTTATCCATTAATTGAGTCTTTATTTCCTTCAATTCAATGTTATTCATTTCATTATTTTCTTGTGGCGAGCTAGGGTATTATACACTGGTCCGCTACAAAAGCATGAAATAAATAACAAAATTAAACTAGATAATGGTTTTTTAGTTTCATTTAAATTAATTTGTTGTTGACCCTTCAAAGTTGCTTTAATTTAAAAAAAAAAATGTTTATTACTTTTCTACCAATGTAACATGTTTATTCAGCTCGAAAAACATGCAGTATTTACCGATGTATTGAAAAATTCCAAATGGCGCCCGACTCTCTCTTTAACATGGTAAGTTTGGGAAAAGGTGTTATAAATAATAAACTAGACAAAATACTATTAAAAAAACACCGAATATACGTCAAGTTATGTCACGGTAACATATATTGAGCGAATTTCTAACAGTATGTTGTCGAGTTTATTATTTATAACACCTTTTCCCGAACTTAACGTGTTAAAGAGAGTGTCGGGCGCCATTTTGAATTTTCCAATACATCGGTAAACACTGTATGTTTTTCGAGCTGAATAAACATGTTACATTAAATAAAAACACAAAAAATATATCCAGTTTGGTAGAAAAGTAACTTATCTTTCCTTTGATAACATTTATTTGTTATATATTTGTTTTTTGACAACTTTTTCGAATCTATGTGTATAGTAATACAAACCCAAATTATTTGTTAAAAAAAAAAAAGCTGTTTTATAAACATCAATTCATTATAAAATTGTTTTGTTAAAATTGTATTTTATTACGAAAACTTTTCAATGTTTTTACAGTTATATTCTGATAATTTTTATACAATAAATGTTTTGGTTTTCAAATGGCGCTTGCGCTTGCCCAGTTTAAATTATTATGAACTAGCATTTACGCCCGGCGTTGCCCGGGTGTTTGGAGGTGTATGTTGAGCAAAAAAAAAAAAAAAAAAAAAAAAAGAAACGCAGTCAATTTTTTAAAACTTTGACCCCTATTATGACCTCTTAACATTTATTGTTTGGGGATCAAATTAAGTTATTAAGTTAGATCCATGTCTAAGGAACCTATATCTAAAATTTCAAGTGTTTAGACCCCAAATTGTCGGAGGAGTTTGGTAGAGTTCTCAAACGTCAAATCGTTGAACTTTGACCCCTTAACAGCCAGATTTCTGTCCGAAAACCGATTACAAAGATTTTCCCAAATCCTCAGTACTATGTATATCAAATTTCAAGTCTGTAGACTGAAAATTGAATGAGTTATTGCGTAGGAAAATGTACACAGACACACAGACACGTTCACTTGTATAGATATATAGATATATCTTTTTCATTTTAAGTTTTTAACAATAACAAAAATATATACGTTTCATGAAAAACTTTCCCGTTTTCATTAATTAAATCGAAACATTTCCAATTAAACAATTACGGATATATCTTCTCTTTCACTTTCTTTATTTACTTTTTTTCATAGTTCTTTCTGGAAATTTATTATTTTTTTTTTCTAACTTTGGCCATACTGACTTCTCCACTGGATTTGAACGACAGGTGCGCGAAATAAAATGGCGTCTCCAGTTTCGGTGATAAACTGTAGAAGCACCAAAACAAATTAATTTGAAAAGTAATCTTTTTCTGCGCCCAAAATAAAATTTAGTGTTTTCCAGAAACTACTTTGCAATAGACATTTTTTTCAAATCATTATTGTTACTTATCAGAAGTTATCTCCCTTCTATTGAACTCTTCAATCACCACGTGTTTTGTTTTTAGCTCCCGGTTTCAATGTTGTCTCAATATATATGAAATCTTTCCCTTTTGATGGAAAAACTTCACAAATATTTGGAAATCACGTCTTACACATTTTATTTTTAAATAAAGTCTTAAAGACAGGTAAGTCTATATTGTACAACATTCTGGCCTTAAATTCATTTATTTCCCAACGTATACGAACGTGTTTAGCAGCCGCCGCGGAACAAATATTTAATCTCACCTAACGCTCGACACTATTTGTTTTTCGAACCGAATAAACGGTTTAAAGTGAATAAAACCTCAAAAAACTTCTCTAGAAAGGTAGAAGAGTGAATTATCTTGCCTTTGGTAACATTTATTTGTTATGTTTTTTTTTCGTTTTCTCTTTTTAGCATTTGTTCGTACCAATGCGTTTATAAAACAAACCCGAAATCGCTAGCATTACAAACCTGATTTCGCAAGTTTGAATTAATGTGGACTTATCTGCCCTCGTCTTTGATTAAAAATAAGGTACTAATGCAGTAGGTGTATCAGAATTTTTGTAGGAATTTTTTTACATCTCTAACACGAAACTGCAAATAAAATATAAAAAAACTCGTAATTTCTCTTTTAAAGGTGGGTTGTTTATTTTCTTTATGGATTATACTTCCAAAATAAACTATTAAAGTTGTATAAAAAGTAATAGAAATATTTTTTTAAAATAGTAATGAAATTAATTGAATGTTACGAGTTCAGTATTTTTCAATTTTTAAACTTTAAAAATCTATCAAAATATTTCTATTGATTCTATTTTTACGATATTTTCAGGGTCAATGTGAAATTTTATGCTCTTTCCAATAAAATGAATATAATATTTTAGACAAACGATTTTTTTAAATTCACCCCCCCCATTTTCAAATGTCCATTAAAAAGTAAATTAATTTATGTACCAAAGTTTTATACATCACAAATTTGAGATAAAGGATCAATAAATAATATATTCAAATTTAAAACAAAAAAAGTAGTGTTTTTTTTTTAGAAATTTACCTGTAAAGTTCGAAGTTTAAATCTTTAAAAAAAAAAAAAAAAAAAAAAACACGTTTTTTTTTTTTTTTTTTTTAATGAAACCTTGGTCTTTGCTCCTTTAACTGAAAAAAAATTAGGGCTTGAATTACATTTTTCGAGTAGTTATAAGCTTCGAAAGATAGCGGGTGGAATTATTCAATAGTTTTCACGAAATTTCTGACACTGCTACTAATGCATGAACCGTGCTGAAATAATAACGTTATTATTTAAAAAGCCATTCTTAACATGGGGAGGGGAGGGTGTTTTGTACCTATTCTGTACTTTAATCGTACAATTGAATAATAATAATAAAAAAAACATCATAAAACTTTAATTAAATGTGAAAATACGATTTAAAAAATAGCGCGGATCACTCTCTGCATTAGCACCAAGAATAAAACACTTTGTTTGTTGCAACTACACACTATAATAGAAAAATTCGAAAAATCCCCCCCTCCCTCAAAATCGACAAAAAACAAGCAAATCGGCACTTGTTTTTTTTTTTTTAAAAAAGACGCTTTAATAGGCACCGGCAAAAATGGCCGAAAAATGAAGTTGTTGTTGTTTTTTAAAGCGAAATTACATTTATTAAAATCCATTATTTCTGAGTAACTTGTTTTTTTCCAGAAAGATAAAACCCTGAATTTTATCATATAGAAAACAGAATAATGTAAAACTTTTTCTACTATTTTTAATTAAATTTTAAATGTTAAATTTTCCCCAAAAGTTAACAATTGGCGTATATAAAACAAAAAACGTATATAAATAGTTTAAAAAATTCGGCTCGCTAAAAAAAAAATTGTTAATTTATTTATCAAAGATTTTAAAATGGCTTTTTTCGTATAAATATTAAAAAATTTTTTTTTTTGTTTTGCTTAACTTAAATTAATTATTTTACTTAACATATTCACCGAATTTCACACTTCAAAACTCAAAAGCGGGATAATTAAACACAATCGAAGTTCTGATATTCAGACATCAAAATAAGGTATGCAAACAAGTTTTTTTTTTTTTTTTTTTATCTATAATCCCGTCCCTTACAACAACGCAATATGTCTTGTTCAGTTTCAGATGATTATTTTAAGCATATTTCGAACCCCCTCAAAACAAGGGGGGGGGGTTGTAAGCAAAAAAATATATATAAATATTGTTTATGAAAAATAAGTACACTGTTATAAAGTTAATTTTTCTCTTAATAATCGCTGAAAATTTCATATTGATTGGATAATTACCTGCTTTTTAGTAAATTTTTAAAAAGACGGTCCGTTAAAGAGTACTTGCCTCCCCCCCAGTTTTGGCAGTGCCTACACTTTAAATAAGTTAAAACACACCCCCACACACTAAAAAAAAACAAAAAAAAAACAACTTATCCAGTTAAGTAGAAGAGTAACTTATCTTGCCTTTGGTAACAGTTATTTGTCATATATATTTTGTTTATCACTGTTTTTTTTTCAGTTTGTTGTCCATAGTAAAACATGCCCATTATTTGTAACTATTCTGTACTTTCACCTAACAATTCAAGTTTGCTTAACATGTCCGATAACGATTGTAAAGTGAATGAGTGTAAAAAAAAAGGGCAGATAACTCTACAATAATGCAAACTTGTGAGATCCGTCTTGTAATACTAATGATTAAAATTGTTTAAAAATTATTTTCTTTTCTAAAATAAATAAATAGAACTATTTCATCAGTTTACGTGATTGTTGAAATTTTCGTTCCGTGATGGGTGCATGCATCCTAAAGATTTATTTCTGTATTGTAAGAATTGAAATTGATTTGAGTGGGTCGGAGGGAAGAAAAGACACTGAACTGCTGCTTTGCCGTTACTGAGAAACTGGGTGTCTATTTCCTACTAAGTTAAATAGACATTCTAATCTCGTTGGAAATCATGTTGGAATTCTCGCCACTATGTATGTATAAAAGGAGTTGTCTCAGTACGGGGTGGTGATTAGTTAAGAAGCTAGTTACCTAGCTTCTTAGTCGGTTGGCGTCTCTTAGACTGATTACCTTGTTACTGTTGTTCAGCAAACATTACCAGTTAATTGTTACCTTTACAAGGAAAGAAAAGACTGCTTGTAAGCAACGTCACCATTTCGTTGCAAGCCCTTACTGCCTTTTCTTACCCCCTCTTCCTGTTGGTGAAATAATCCCGACAGTATATTTTTTTTTAAATAGGTTGAATTGTAGATATTGTGGACATTAAAGGTCTTAATATCAGGAAAATTTGTCTGCCACAAATTTAAATATGATATTCGTTTTCAGCATAACCAAAATCATATAAAAGTCATCAATTTGAAGTGTTGAGGTTTAAAGACAGTGAAAAAATACCCAATTTTTTTCTGTTTTTTATAAATAGGTCGAACTGTAGATGCACCTCCCCTCTGTAATATAAACGTGATATGACAAAAGCACTCAATTCAAAATTGTTATTAGTGTTTTTACTGAATGTAAAATGTGAGTTTGTATTACTGTACACATAGATTCGAAAAGGTTGTCAAAAAACAAATATATAACAAATAAATGTTATCAAAAGCAAGATAAGTTACTTTTCTACCTAACTGGATGTTTTCAGTGTTTTTATTTAATGTAACATGTTTATTCAGTTCGAAAAACATACTGTGTTTACCGATGTATTGGAAAATTCAAAATGGCACCCGAGTCTCTCTTTAACACAGTAAGTTTGGGAAAAGGTGCTATAAATATAAAATTAGACAAAATACTGTTAGAAACTCTCTCAATATATGTTACTGTGACATAGGTTGACATATATTCGGTGGTTTTTTAATAGTAATTTGTCTAGTTTATTATTTATAAAATCTTTTCCCAAACTTACCGTGTTAAAGAGAAAGTCGGGCGCCATTTTGAATTTTCCAATACATCGGTAAACACTGTATGCTTTTCGAGCTGAATAAACATGTTACATTGAATAAAAACACGAAAAATATATCCAGTTTGGAAGAAAAGTAACTTATCTTACCTTTGATAACATTTATTTGTTATATATTTGTTTTTTGACAACTTTTTCGAATCTATGTGTACAGTAATACAAACCCTAAAATGTTTATTCAGATCGAAAAACAAGTAATGTTGAGCACTACACGAGCACAAGGACAATGTATTTGTTACACAATTTCTTTCTTATATATTTATTAAAAAAATTTAATAGCAATTAAGCAATGTGTGTGTGTATATATATATAAATATATATATATACACACATATATATATATATATATATATATATATATATATATACACACATTGCTTAATTGCTATTAAATTTTTTTTAACAAATATATAAGAAAGAAATTGTGTAACAAATACATTGTCCTTGTGCTCGTGTAGTGCTCAACATTACTTGTTTTTCAATCTGTGGGAAGAGGGCAGTATCGGTGTGTATATATATATATATATATATATATATATATATATACCGATACCGGCCCATTCCCACCGGGCACAACGGGCGTCATTAACCACGTCGGATTCCACCCGATGTGACAGGTGTTCTTTGATCGTACTTGGTCTCGCTACAAGTTGGCCTGTTGATCGTCCTTACCCACTGTGTTTTCATGGTGGGGCGCTTTGCCTCTCGGTTGAATCGTCTCCTAACCTGTGTACATCAATCACTCCGCTGGTCCTTGCGGCTTGCTGCAAAAATGAAGAGTCCTCACCAGAAACAAACAGAACTCCTGTTTATAACAGTAACAAACTATTGTTTTCATTACTTCATAACAGCTACTGTCTAATTTGAGGTGACTGACTGTAGCAGTGAAACGATGTAAGACCAGACCAGTAAAGTCACAGATTTCCCATTAACACAGGCTAGTTAACATCATAACATCAGGCCCTGAGGGCTCCCAAATCAGGAGCGCTTGACAAGCCCAGCCGTTCAGTTTGCTGGCTACGACTTTTCTCTTTTTTTAATTACTTTTTCTAAATCCAACCCCTTTTTCCCCATCTTTCCTTCAGAGAGTGGTTACAAACACCCTTTCTTTCTTCCTCTTAGAGCTTACCCTTCGTCTTGTCCACTCAGCACCTCTCTCTCTCCCTTTTATCCTATTAATTTGTACCGAGGTTTTTACTTATCAAATTAGGAGTGATTAGTCATTCCAAGTCGAACAATGCTTGGCGGCGACCCCTACCCTTGACCCCCAGATGTCAGCTAAGATATCTGGGTATCTTCATATCGCTCAACAGAGGGTTTAAAAACAACCTTTTCGTTGTTAACAGATATATAACGACAATGAGATAAAAACAATTATTATTTGTTTTTCTTCTCTTTCTGACAAAATCCCATAAACATTTCTGACATCAACCCCCCCCCCCCCTCTTCTGCCCTCTCTTCCTCGATTTGAAAAACAAGACCATCTCTTCAGACATGTAGAAAATTCCAAATCTGTCTCCCTTTTTGAGGCAACGCAACATCTGCTTTGCGTCTAACAAGCTTACAATGAACAACTACTTGGCCTTCGGGACAAGATCAAAGTGTAGTATCTGTTCTTCAGGTGCTGCACTTCAATTTCTTGTTCTCTGTCAGTGGAGGAGAAATCCTTCACGACCGAGACAATTTTTTTATTTTTTGTTCCTTTTCTCCACGTTAAAAAAACGACCCTGGTGTCTAACTCTGTCCCGTGGGGAGGCATTGTAAATAGGAACAGTGAGATAAGAACTTCATGAAAAAATAAATAAAATAAATCAAAAAAAAAAAAATAAAATAAAAAAAAAAAATAAAATAAATAGAAAAAACCCCAAAAAATAAATAAATAAAATAAATTAAAAAAAAAAAAATAAAATAAAAAATAAAAATAAAATAAATAAAAAAAAACCCAAAATAAAATAATAATAAAAATAGGAACAAGCTTACAATGACACATTGGCGGCTGGTCCTATTTTCTGAGCTAAGGTTTTGCATCTCTCTGCACTCCCTCACACCATCCCGTCCGGTCAAACACCCGCTTTCACTGCAATATGCACCTCACTGCATGCCTTCATGACACCATATAGTGTCATATATATATATATATATATATATATATATATATGTTATTTGAGAAGGAAAACTGAGAATTAATGATAATGTTTCATCCGTAATTCTTTCAGTAATTTTACAGCTTCCATGACATCTAATTCCGTAGTTTTTTTAGGTAGTATGTAATCTATGAATTTATTTATATATATATAACTACTTCATTTATTCACATAAAATTAATATACGAAAGTATAGATTTATGCGTAAACTTTAAGTATTTACTTCAAAAGTGCTCAATACATAGGTAAAGCTAGTTAGTAATTTATAAAATATATATGGCGATTAAGCTACACTGAATATTCGGCATTTCATCCACTCTAGGATTCCTCAGGCTTATGCGCAAATTCTGTGGTTGTTTATCGTTTTTATATGGTCCTCTTCTATTGAGGATTTAGTTAGCCAACTAGCTTTCTAGTATCCACCGTGCCCCTTTCTATCAGCCAATGGGCATGCATTTTATCGAACAAAGGATCTGTTTTAAAACTAGGTTAGTCGCTCGCTGCATGTGGGTTAGTCTTTTTCCTATAACATTTTGGGAAAATAAAAATAAAAAAAAGCATTCCCGCAGTAAATGAAATACTATCCCACAGTCAAACTTGACCTCATTAACTCATTAAAGCGTGCACCTGCCAAATCCAAGTAATTAAATAAATTCAAACGTGTTTCCGTTAGCATCTCACGGTGGCCCAATGGTTAAAACTTTCGCACTCTTTTTTTTTTTCACACTTTAATTTACAACTTTGCCTCAACGGTTCGGGTTCGATCCTCATACTTACCTACCAAAACAGTTTTTTTTATTCACCCCCCCCTCGGAGTTTTCACACACACCTCCAAACACCCAGGCAATGCCGAGTACCCCTCGCTAGTATATATATAAAATGAGAATAATGGAAATAGTATGCCGTATGCCGAGAATAATGGAAATAGTGTGCCGACAAAATAGAGAAATAAAAATAGGGACAAACCAAGTCATATGTTCATGAAGGAAATCTCAAAATAAAGACAAAACGTTGATGGACACATAACTTGATTCGTTTTTATTTCTCTCTCTCTCTCTCTCTCTCTATATATATATATATATATATATATATATATATATATGGTGCTAGTGATATATATATATATATATGGTGCTGATCTGCGCTATTTTTTAAATCGTATTTCCAAGTTAAATTAAAGTTTTATCATATGTTTTTATTCAATTGTAAGGTTAAAGTATAGAATAGTTACAACCCCCCCTCCCCATGTTAAGAATGGCTTTTTAAATAATAACGTTATTATTTCAGCATGGATCAATGAGTGCACTAGAACCATATATATATGTATATATAAAATGCTCAATCGATAATGAACTGATTTTTGTTTAAATTTAATAACAAATATATAACAAAAAATTGTTACCAAAGGCAAAATGTTACTGTTCTGTCTACCATTGACTGAATTGATTTCTACCATTATTTTGTTTCATTTTTGAGTTTTGAGCGATTATCGAGTCTTTGTGTCGCATTGTGACATTTGTGAAATAGTAATAAGATTTTAAGTGATTAATGTGACATCATTAGCATTACAAGGCTAATCTAGAAGGTTTGAATTGGTGTGGAATTATCTGCCCTTGTATTTTTTTTTAACTACGAAGCTTCATGATATAACGCAATCATTCATTTTACAATTGTTATTGGGTATGTTTTACTATAGACAACTAACCAAAAAAGTGGTCATGAAATAAAAATACAACGAATTAATGTTACAAAATTAATGTTACAAAATTAATGTTACAAAATTAATGTTACAAAATGCAAGATAAGTTACTCTTCCAAGTATCTGAATAAGTTTTTTTTGTTGAGTTTTAACTTATTTTCAAGCGTTTATTAACATTTGAAATAAAAGTAGTGCCAAATTGCTAAGGAAGGAGAACAAAATGGTTGACATATGACGGTCATCCATTGAGTCTCGGTTATTGTGCAAAACTTAAAAATGAAACAAAATACGGGTAGAAATTAATCCAGTACCATATCTTGCCTTGGGTATTATTTGTTATATATTTGTTATTTAATAAAAAAAAAAAATCAGTTTATTATCGAGTAAACATAAAATTTTGTAATTATATAATTGTTTGAGTTCTTAGGGGCGTTTTTGGAAAGCGATCTTTTATTAACAAAAACCAAACCTTTTTTATTTTTGCCTTATAAATTTTAATGACCATGTGCATGTTAATATTGCAAAATTAATTTATAAAGCCGTTTTTAACTTCGGGAGATAGAAATATACGAGTATATATATATATATATATATATATATATGTGTGTGTATATATGTGTGTGTGTGTGTGTATATATATGTATATATGAGTATATATATTTATATATGTATATATCTATATATATATATATATATTTATATATGAGTATATTTATATATTTTTATATAGGTATATTTTTATATAAGTATATTTATATATTTTATATGGGTAAATTTATATATGAGTATATTAATATATTTATATATGAGTATATTAATATATTTATATATGAGTATATTTATATATTTATATATTCATGTATTTATATATGAGTATATTCATATATTTATGTATTCATATATTTATATATGATTATATTCATATATTAATATGTGAGTATATTCATATATAAATATGTGAGTATATTCATATATTAATATGTGAGTATATTCATATATTAATATGTGAGTATATTCATATATTAATATGTGAGTATATTCATATATTAATATATGAGTATATTCATATATTAATATATGAGTATATTCATATATTAATATATGAGTATATTCATATATTAATATATGAGTATATTCATATATTAATATATGAGTATATTCATATATTTATATATGAGTGTATTCATATATTTATATATGAGTATATTCATATATTTATATATGAGTATATTCATATATTTATATATGAGTGTATTCATATATTTATATATGAGTGTATTCATATATTTATATATGAGTATATTCATATATTTATATATGAGTATATTCATATATTTATATATGAGTATATTCATATATTTATATATGAGTATATTCATATATTAATATTAGTATATTCATATATTAATATTAGTATATTCATATATTAATATATGAGTATATTCATATATTTATATATGAGTATATTCATATATTTATATATGAGTATATTCATATATTTATATATAAGTATATTCATATATTAATATATGAGTATATTCATATATTAATATATGAGTATATTCATATATTAATATGAGTATATTCATATATTTATATATGAGTATATTCATATATTTATATATGAGTATATTCATATATTTATATATGAGTATATTCATATATTTGTATATGAGTGTATTCATATATTTATATATGAGTATATTCATATATTATTATATGAGTATATTCATATATTATTATATGAGTATATTCATATATTATTATATGAGTATATTCATATATTATATGAGTATATTCATATATAAATATGAGTATATTCATATATTATTATATGAGTATATTCATATATAAATATATGAGTATATTCATATATTATTATATGAGTATATTCATATATTATTATATGAGTATATTCATATATTAATATATGAATATACTCATATATTTATATATGAGTATATTTGTATATTTATATATGAGTATATTTGTATATTAATATATGAGTATATTTATATATGAGTATATTTGTATATTTATATATGAGTATATTCGTATATTTATATATGAGTATATTCGTATATTTATATATGAGTATATTCGTATATTTATATATGAGTATATTTGTATATTTATATATGAGTATATTTGTATATTTATATATGAGTATATTTGTATATTTATATATGAGTATATTTGTATATTAATATATGTATATTTATATATGAGTATATTTATATATTTATATTTATATATGAGTATATTTATATATTTAAATTTATATATGAGTATATTTATATATTTATATATGAGTATATTTATATATGAGTATATAAATATATTTATATATGAGTATATTAATATATTTATATGAGTATATTTATAAATTTATATGAGTATATATATATTTACTTATGACGATATATATATTTATATGAGTATATATATATACATTTATATATAAGTTTATATATATATATATTTATATATGAGTATATATAAATTTATATATGAGTATATATAAATTTATATATGAGTATATATAAATTTATATATGAGTATATATGTATATATATATGAGTATATATGTATATATTTGAGTATATATAAATTTATATATGAGTATATATGTATATATATATATGAGTATATATGTATATATATATGAGTATATATGTATATATATATGAGTATATATGTATATATATATGAGTATATATGTATATATATATATGAGTATATATGTATATATATATATGAGTATATATGTATATATATATATGAGTATATATGTATATATATATATGAGTATATATGTATATATATATGAGTATATATGTATATATATATAAGTTTATATGTACATATATATGAGTATATATGTATATATATGAATATATATGTATATATATGAGTATATATGTATATATATATGAGTATATATGTATATATATATGAGTATATATGTATATATATGAGTATATATGTATATATATGAGTATATATGTATATATATGAGTATATATGTATATATATGAGTATATATGTATATATATGAGTATATATGTATATATATGAGTATATATGTATGTATATATGAGTATATATGTATGTATATATGAGTATATATGTATGTATATATGAGTATATATGTATGTATATATGAGTATATATGTATATATGAGTAGATATGTATATATGAATATATATGTATATATGAATATATATGTATATATGAGTATATATGTATGTATATATGAGTATATATGTATGTATATATGAGTATATATGTATGTATATATGAGTATATATGTATGTATATATGAGTATATATGTATGTATATATGAGTATATATGTATATATATACGAGTACATATGTATATATATATGAGTATATATGTATATATATATGTATATGTATGTGTGTGTATATATATATATATATGTATGTGTATATATATGTGTGTGTATGTATATATAAATGTGTGTATATGTATATATATGTGTGTATATGTATATGTATATATATGTGTGTATATGTATATATATGTGTGTATATGTATACATATGTGTGTATATGTATATATCTGTGTGTATATGTATATATATGTGTGTGTGTATATGTGTGTATATGCATATATATATGAGTATATATGTATATATGAGTATATATGTATATATGAGTATATATATATATATGAGTATATATATATATATGAGTATATATATATATATGAGTATATATGTATATATATGAGTATATATGTATATATATGAGTATATATGTATATATATGAATATATATGTATATATATGAGTATATATGTATATATATGAATATATATGAGTATATATGTATATATATATGAGTATATATGTATATATATATGAGTATATATGTATATATATATGAGTATATATGTATATATATATGAGTATATATGTATATATATATGAGTATATATGTGTATATATATATGAGTATATATGTGTATATATATATGAGTATATATGTGTATATATATATGAGTATATATGTGTATATATATATGAGTATATATGTGTATATATATATGAGTATATATGTATATATATATGAGTATATATGTATATATATATGAGTATATATGTATATATATGAGTATATATGTATATATATGAGTGTATAAGTATATATATAAGTGTATAAGTATATATATAAGTGTATAAGTATATATATAAGTGTATAAGTATATATATAAGTGTATAAGTATATATATAAGTGTATAAGTATATATATATATATATAAGTGTATAAGTATATATATAAGTGTATAAGTATATATATATATATATATAAGTGTATAAGTATATATATATATATATAAGTGTATAAGTATATATATAAGTGTATAAGTATATATATAAGTGTATAAGTATATATATAAGTGTATAAGTATATATATATATATATAAGTGTATAAGTATATATATAAGTGTATAAGTATATATATATATATATATAAGTGTATAAGTATATATATATATATATAAGTGTATAAGTATATATATATGTGTATAAGTATATATATATATGAGTGTATATGTATATGAGTATATACGCATATATATTTATATGAGTATATATGTATATATATATAATATATACTAGTGTATATATGCTATATACTATATACATGTATATATATATACTATATACATGTATATATATATACTATATACATGTATATATATACTATATACATGTATATATATACTATATACATGTATATATATACTATATACATGTATATATATATATACTATATACATGTATATATATACTATTTACATGTATATATATACTATATACATGTATATATATATACTATATACATGTATATATATAATATATACATGTATATATATACTATATACATGTATATATATACTATATACTAGTATATATATGCTATTTACTTGTATATATATACCATATACTAGTATATGTATATTTTATACTAGTATATGTATACTTGTATATATATATATATATATATATATATATATACTATATCCTAGTATATATATATATACTATATCCTAGTATATATATATGTATATATACTAGTATATATATACTATATCCTAGTATATATATATGTATATATACTAGTATATATATATATACTATATACTAGTATATGTATACTTGTATATATATATATATATATATATATATATATATATACTTTATCCTAATATATATATATACTATATACTAGTATATGGATACTTGTATATATATATACTATATACTAGTATATATATACTATATACTAGTATATATATATATACTATATCCTAGTATATATATATGTATACTATATCCTAGTATATATATGTATACTATATCCTAGTATATATATATATATATACTATATCCTAGTATATGTATATCCTATATACTTGTATATATATATACTATATTCTAGTATATATATGTACTATATACTAGTATAAGTATACTTGTATATATATACTATATCCTGGTATATATATACTATATCCTGGTATATATATATACTATATCCTGGTATATATATATATATACTATATCCTAGTATATATATACTATATATCAGTATATATACACTATATACTAGTATATATATATACTATATACTAGTATATATATACTATATACTAGTATATATATACTATATACTAGTATATATCTATATACTAGTATATGTATACTTGTATATATATACTATATCCTAGTATATACATATATATATACATATATATATATACTATATACTGGTATATATATATACTATATAATAATATATATATATACACTAGTATATTGTATATTTATTTGAATGATGGTCAACAGGCGATTGCACTGATTTCTATAACAATAATAATATAGGAGTTTGAAATATTTAATGATCATTATTCCATCTCGGGCAACATCGTGTCTCCCTACTAATTTATATATATATATATATATATATATATATATATATATATATATATATATATATATATATATATATATATATTTTGTTCAGCAGAAGATGTATGCTTTAAGTTATATTTCTTATGTAGCTATTATCTGCCTGTTTTCAGCAGGTGAATCACATCTAAATTGTTTTGTTCAACTTTGAAAAAATAATGATCAAACTGAAACATGCTCACGAATGTGTAGCAACATATAAATACTTATGCAAAACAAATAAAAAGTATGCCTTGCAGTACTAATTATTTTTTGTTCAACTTTGAAAACAATGAAGTCACTTGAGAGAGCGAAACATGTTCATGAATATGTAATGACATATAAATGCTTGTTTACATATGTTTGGTCATAATCGAACCTTTTTCACTGTCAAATTTGGCAATGTAAATTCATATATATATATATATGCTGCTTTTTTTAGATGTTTTATCTATAAAACTATTTAAACATGTAATGAAAATTTATATATATATATATATATATATATATATATATATATATATTACTTGCATATAGTTTTCTGATAATTAAAATTTTGTATATCTTCCTTACAGGTAAATTGTTTTGTTTTTTTTGAATAAATTTTCAATAACAAAATTCTTTTATATATATATGTATGCTGCTTTTAAGATGAAAGTTTATATATATATATACTAGCTGTACCTACCCGGTTTTGCCAGGTCAAAACATATTGCCAGTTGGAGGGTTTGTCACATATATATATATATATATATATATATATATATATATATTGTTTTCATAGATTTCCATTTTCTGGTAGTAATTTCTAAGAATAATTTATTAAAAAACACAATTTATATAGAAATTTATTTCATAAGCGTTTGTGTAAACATTTTGTGTACTTGTGTGTGTGTATATATATATATATATATAATGCTGCTTTCTAAATTTTTTATCTATAAAACTTTATAAGCATATACAAAAATATTTCTTTCTTATCCAGATTTGCTGAAATACTGATGGATGCACCAGGAATAAAAATCAAAAGGGAATCTGATTCCACTGAAGACCAAATTCAAGAAAATGCACCAGGAATAAACATTAAAATGGAATCTGATTCTTCTACCAAAGACCGAACTACCAAAAATGTTGCATCAAAAATTTCCAAAAACCAAAATTCTTGTCAAATTTGTGGCTTAGAATTTTCAAAACCTTTATATTTAAAAATACATCTGCAAAAACACAAAGCCGATAAACAATTTTCTTGCAACGTTTGCAAATTTCCATGTTCGGATGCAATCAGCTTAAAAGTTCATAAAAAAAATCACATCAGGGAGAAAATATTTTTCTGCAACATTTGCGAATTTTCTGGTGCAACAAAACAAAGCCTAGAACGTCACCTTCGAACCCACACAGGTGAAAAACCATACTCTTGTGATATTTGCAACGTGTCGTTCGCGTTGCGTTCCACGTTAAACGCTCACACACGCGTACACAGCGGCTACAAGCCATTTTCTTGTGATTACTGTGATTATACATGTGCTCAAAATTCAAGTTTAACACAACATGTCCGGACGCATACGAAGGAAAAACCATATTCTTGCAGCATTTGTGGATTTTCATGTGCCGGATCAGGAACGTTGTCAAACCACATGAAACGACACACTGGGAAGAGAGGGTATGCTTGTCAAGTGTGCGGAGACACATTCACGAATTCGTCAAAATTATCGAATCATATTCGAATACATACAGGAGAAAAACCATTTTCTTGTGAAGTTTGTCACTCTGCGTTTACAACATCGTTTAGTCTGAAGAGACATAAGCGATCGCACAGTATGGAATCTTTGTAGCGTCTGTGGTTTTGCAGTGTCGCAAAATTCTAGTTTGAAACGTCACATACAGGGGAAAAGCTGTATTTGTGTGAAATTTGAAAAAATCATTTGTGATTTCATCTATATATAAAAGCGAAAATGTGTGTATGTATGTATGTTCGCTTTTTGTGTATGTCCACAAAAGGATGTTTTTGGGTGGCTTCTCGAGGCTGTCGCTCATTTTAAAAACTTTTTATGTCATGTCGAAATCATAATGTCTATGAGTTACAAACGGGGGTCACCCATCTATTTAATTTGCCCGACTTTGAAACGTTAAACATTCAACATTTTGGGATCGCCGCATGTTGCTTTCATTTTTCAGTATAAAAAAAGCAAAACTCGATTCGAATCCCTGGCCCACAGCCAGAGGTCTCCAGAAAGCGATATAGTGTTTGGTCAATGTCGGCTTACCGTCGTCATATCAAATGGTTGCTTTCATTTCGAGACGAGACACTCCCCTAATAAACGGGGAAGCTGGTTTTCCCCAAAGTTGGTAAAAACAAACAAACCCGGTTATTGACCTCATTAAAAACTGCCCCGCAGAAAATGTTCACTGCTGAATAGCTATTGCTTACGTCGTTGACGTAACGCTCGCACAAAATGTTAACTCTACGACTTCCACTTGACGTCATTAAGTGCGGACACCTGTCAATTCTCTTCTGACGTATATAAATTCAAACCTCTTTCAGTAACTCATTCTGGCTGGCCGAGTGGTTCACATGTCATATTTTTTTCACATTTTATTCTCCAACTTCGCCTTAGTGCTTCAGGTTCGATCCTACCAACTTACCAAAACTTTTTTTTACCCCTCCCTCAGGTTTCTTTTTGATTTAAAAGCACACACACCTCATAACACCCAGGCAACGCCGGGTACCCCCGCTAGTCGAATGTAAAAACACGTATGCTTTAAGGAAAATAGAGAAGTTACCCGAAAAGCAAGAGCTGGAGGATTATTGAAGCTTCTATTTGAAAATAATAATGAGGTTATGTACAATGAGGAAGCCCAATGGATCTAAGATTTTACTAAAAGCAACAAAAACAAACCAGAAGTCCCAGGCAGATCTAACAGCTTGCACAAAATTCTAGTTTGAAATATCACATACTGGGGAAATTCGTCGAGCTCCTGCTGGCACTTGTAGAAAAGGCATAAGCGATCGCACAGTATGGTACCTTTGTAGCTTCTGCAGTTTCACAGTGTCGCAAAATTCTAGTTTGAAACATCACATACTGGGGAAATTCGTCGAGCTCCTGCTGGCACTTGTGGAAAAGGCATAAGCGATCGCACAATATGATACCTTTGTAGCTTCTGCAGTTTCGCAAAATTATAGTTTGAAACATCACATGCTGGGGAAAAGCTGGATTTGTGTGAAATTTGAAAAGGAAATTTGTAAAAACACGCATACTTTCTCACACAAATGGATATTAAAAAATTACTCACAAATGGATTTAAGAAAATTACTCACAAATGGATTTAAGAAAATGGCTGGTCTACAAAAAAACGACCAATGCAGATTCTGTCACTCAGTTGTTGAAGCCCAAGCCACCTGATCTCTGGATGCAAGATCCTTCTAGTCGATGGTCATTACACTGCTCGTCACAGTTCCAAACAACTTTGGTCTTAATAGAGCAGAACGGGAAAAGATAACAAAATATCAGGATCTAAAAGCAACATGAAATACGCATACTTTCTCACACAAATGGATTTTAAAAAATTACTCACAAATGGATTTAAGAAATCCCAGGCAGATATAACAGCTTATGCAAAATTCTACTTTGAAACATCACATACTGGGAAAATTCGCTACCACTTGTGGAAAAGACACACTCCCAGTTTCAGACCTGTATGAAGGCGGTGATTGAGGCTGAAGGCAGTTACATTGAATAGATGTCAGCCCCACTATATAATCAAGTTACCGAATTGATTTTTTTTAATAAAAGTTTTAAAATAAAGCTGTAGTGTTATTTTCTTTAGGGTGAGAATTGTATCGTTTTATCTTTTAAGTTTTGTGTTCGAATGCCTCTGATAAGTATTGAAACTTGATAATTGAAAAAATCCGATTAAAGAAGGAAATCTGATTTTGACCAACGTTAACACTTTTCTGTAACCTAACATCACAAGTGTATTTTAAACGTTTTACTACCGCACAAGCAGAAAGGGACAACCCATAAAAGCAACTGTAGATTCTTTTATAAGGCAGGGGCGCGTTCGAATAGGGGTGCGTTAAAAACAAACATTTCCGTTTAGAGCACAAATGAACATCATACTTGACTTTTGCATTTTAAATGAAGTTTATTAAGTAAAGCCATTATTTACAGATAATTTTATAAAATAAAGAGTAGATTCTCTACAGTGCAATGTAAGTTATAAACTTAGTCACTGTGAGGGAGCATGTGAAGTTTCCTCCCGGTTGTCTGCAGGGAAGGGGATTCTTAACTAGACCAGGGAATCAATTGATTTGATTAAAAAATATTGATTTTTACCGATTTTGATGACATTAAAAGTATGACTGGGTGGAACATTTGTTGATCGTTATTCAATCCCAGACAAAGTCGGGTCTCCCTGTCATATATATATATATATATATATATATATATATATATATATATATATATATATATATAGCAATATTGTATATCAATTTAAATGCCAGTGCGATGCTGGTTATGTTGGGCGAACATCCTTGCATCTTTTGACTCGTATAAACCAGCATGTTCCATCAAAGATCAGACAAGGGAGGATGGGGTCTGCTGGTCTCCCTCCTTCTGCAGCCTTGGACTCTGCTATTGGCCAGCATTTGGTTGACAACCCGTGCTGTGCGAATAGATATAAAATAGAATGGTTTGAGGTGCTACATAGAGCGGACTCCAGAAACCATTTAAAGTTTTTGGAGTCTGTCTCTATTGCGGTGCGGAAACCTTTTTTGTGCCGGCAAAAAGAAACATCAAACACATTGTTTCTCTTTGGGGAACTTTGAATCTTTTTTCCCCCCGCTTTTTTTTTCTCCCCCCCCCTCATTGTGCCAATATTTTAATCGTTTTTAAACGTTAATAAATTTATTTTAGTGTCCCCGTACTTTTGGCACATTCAATAAGTTCCCCATTAGAACTCTTTATTTTCGACACAATATTATTTTGTACAATATCGATTTTCTCCTGATGAGATGATAGCCGAAAGAGCTCTTGAGAAACTTCCGCCTATTTTATTCAAAACTGTATATAAATTCTGTACCTCCAAACATTTATTTATATATATATATATATATATATATATATATATGATTGTTAAGCTGGATTAAATCCGACGATATGAAATAGAATAGAGGTGGAAGGACCTGAATACTCAACGTTTCGCCCGATTTATGCAGGCTTTTTCAAGAAGGATGATCATTGACGAGAGGGTCGGAAGATTTGGGGTTATATATAATGATGTGGGAGAGCAGCGATATTTTAACCCAGTTAATTTTCTCATCTCAGTTTATCTATTTATTTATTTCATTACTTTTCAGTTTTAGACGTAATCCGCTGGTTTACTCTTTTATAATTTTCTCTAATCATAAAATGTATATATGTATATAGACATCTAATTTACATAAGGAAAACATGCTGCTCCCCACCTCTCCCACATCATTATATATATAGCCCCAAATCTTCCGACCCTCTTGTCAATGACTATTCCTCTTGAAAAAGCCCACATAAATCGGGTGAAACGTTGAGTATTCAGGTCCTTCCACCTCCATTCTATTTCATATATATATATATATAAATATAAAAGCGAAAATGTATGTATGTGTGTTCGCTTTTTCTGTATGTCTACAAAAGGCTTCTTTCAGAGAAGTGGTCGGTCGGTTCACAACTTTTAAAAACTTTTTATATCGCATATAAATCGTAATATCTCACAGTTAACAACAAAGCTCGCCTGTCTATTTAATTTGCTTGATTTCGGGAGGATAAATATTCAACATTTGTCGCTCGCTGCATGTGGGTTAGTCTTTTTTCTATAACATCTTGGGAAAATAAAAATAAAAAAAAGCGTTCTGCAGTAAATGAAATACTATCCCACAGTCAAACTTGACCTCATTAACTCATTAAAACGGGCACCTGCCAAATCCAAGTAATTAAATAAATTCAAACGTGTTTCCGTTAGCATCTCGCGGTGGGGCAATGGTTAACGTCGCACTTTTGTTTTTTTCATACTTTAATTTACAACTTTGCCTCAACGGTTTGAGTTCGATCCTCATACTGACTTTGTTTTTAACCCCCCCCACTGCCCGAGTCTCCAAACACCCGGGTACCCCTCACTAAGGAGCAGATACTCGTATAATTACTCATTTTCAAAATGTTTGCCATTTATTGGTAACAATTTGTGTACAATTGTTTAAGCGCCAATGTTGGCATATAAGTATGCAAGAGTTCATTAAGTTCAATTTTGCACAACTGAGCAATCTCATCAGTGCATAGCAAAAGCAATTTTCTGAAAGTTACGAACAAGGTATATAAATATAAAGAGGTTGGAAGCAATACAACAGCGCCACCTAAGAAGAATTATGAAATGGAACAATCTTTTTTTTTTATATAGGCATCACAACTTATCAAGGCCCAAAGACCACTCGAGGATAAGAGTTAAGAGTGTACAGTAGTCAATTGGGTAATATAGTAATTGTTAGTAATAGAAATTTGGTAAATCTTTTAACTTAAGTGGAACGGCTCATCAAGAACTTGTTTACATTGGACTTGAAGACAACCATATTGTAGTCAGCTGGAAAGCAGGAAAACGGAAGACAATTCCACAGGCGTCCAGTTCTAAGAAAGAAGCTTTGTTCATGGAATCTACGTTTAGGTTCAGGCACAGATAAAGAGTAGGGGGAATTATTGATAGTGTTTTCAGCTAGATGAGTGTTTCTTTGTGAAAGTTTGGCGAGGGGGACAATAGATTGAAGCTCAGTCGAACACTTTCCATGAAAATAACGATAAAGCAGAGGTAACCTCACAACATCTCTTCTGTGAAAAAGAGGTTGCAAGGAAGAGAAAAGGACATCTATTGTAATATTATGACCCTTTAGGCTGTGATCATAGCGTAGTATTTGTTAACTGTCGCAAGTGGGGTCAAGGGTCAAAATATTATTATTATTGTTATTGTATTCTCATTAATTGATTTGAGCGACGGATGCTCGCTGGATCAGTTATGATTAGAAGAATAAACAATTAAATTGCGAAAGAAATGATTGATGTGTGAATCGCAAAAAGAATGTGAAAATAGAAAATATATGTAAACATTATTTTGGGGTTTTGAATAAACAAATAACTAGGTGGATTAGATTGGTATGAGACATGTAATTAGGTGACGTAAGAGAACACGTGATGTAGTTAGTTTTGGAAAGATTCAGGGAGTTGAGGATTGACTACCTGGACAGACAGCTGGGAGCAAGCTGTATAAACAGAAAATGTAGAAACTGCAGATCCTGTGAAAACCATTTGAGACAACTGTAATAAATTATATAAAAATATAAAGAGTTGTTTTAATGGTTTCACAAATAACAGTTGTGTCAATTATATGGTGCTGATCGCTTCATGGTTCGTCACAGAGCAGCGGGAAGACCCAGAAGAACTCTTCAAGAAAAAGGTATGAAGCATATATTATTCTTCTTACATATGAACTGTAAAAATATCCCGTGCAATAAGTCTGATACAACATGACTTGGTTTACATGTCAATATCATGTCCTCCTGGCTAAACAACATACATACGATTTATACGTTTATTATCTGTCTGTTAAAAGAATAATATCTCACATCCACTAGATAACACATGACAGGTTTTAATATATCATCTCCTCCAATATAAACAATATACAAAACTATGGGGCTACGAAGTCTGTTTTGAAATTTATCAAGGCAGAATAGGTTCTTTCTAGCAGCTCCTGCCCAGATTTGGCAACAGTACTCCATCCTTGGACGTACCTGGCTCTTATATAGATAGAGAATTGCATCAGCAGTGAGATATCTACTGGATTGATAGAAGGATCCCACCATTTTTCCAGCGGCCTTGGCAACAGATTTGATGTACTGTTCCATTTAAGATTAGGAATAAAGGTCAAGCCCAGAAGCTTGTCAAAACATGAGATCTCCCCAAGACGAGAGCCATTCATTTCAATTGATGCCAGATGGGGGATCAAAGCGTTGATGATGCAAAGATAAAAGCTTGGTTTTAGATGCATTAAAAACAACAAGCCACCTCTTTCCCCATTGTACTAATTGCTCAAGATCAGAGGAGAGAGAATCAGAGAGAACTTGGTCATTTACGGTCTTAGATGTACTACCATAGATAGTAGTGTCATCAGCATAGATGTCTATGAATGATGTAAGGATGTGATTTGGAAGATCATTAATATAGATCAGGAAGAGAGTTGGGCCCAGGATGGATCCCTGAGGGACTCCAGTATTAATACTAAGAGCTTCTGATTTCTGCCCATTAACCACTACTACAGAAGCTTGTCAAAACATGATCTCATACCAAATGCTGAAGTACTCAACAGAGACAACATGGACAGCATAGAAGCCACCACACAACTGCGATGGACTGGACATGTGGCCAGAATAGAAAATAATTGCATCCCAAAAATCCTATTGTATTGAGAATTGGAAAATGGGCACGGAAAGATTTTTGGGTAGAAACTCTGCTACAAGGATGTGATAAAAAATTACACGTGTCTTCATATGTGAATGTCTGTTCCTTCTTGTGTAGTATTTTAAAGAAATATTTATAGCTCTAGTATTGTGCTATTGAGCTATGTTAATGAAGACTTATTCCTATGTGTTTTTTATTTATATGTTATTTTTTATTTTTAATTAAAAACATATATGTATAAGGATGGAATACTGTTGCCATATCTGGGCAGGAGCTGCTAAAAACAGTCTATCCTGCCTTGACAGAGTACAAAATAGACTTCCTGGCTTAGTGGGGATGCCCTTTTCTCTAACCTGCAACCTCTCTCCCACAGAAGAGACGTTGTGAGCCTATCCTTGTTTTATCGTTATTTCCATGGCAGGTGCTTGTCTGAACTCCAATCTCTGGTCCCCCCTCGCCAATCTTTCACGAAAAACGCCTGTCTAGCTGAATCCACTGTGAAAAATTTCCCCCACTCTTTATCTGTGCCTAAATCAAAACGCGGATTCCATGAACAAAGCTTCTTTCTTAGAACTGCACGCCAGTGGAACTCTGTTCCGTCTGCCTGCTTCCCATCGGACTACAACTTGGATGTGTTCAAGTCCAACGTTAACAAATTCCTAATGAACCGCCCCCTTAAGTAAACACTTCATCAAATCTCCACACTAACGTAATGTACTTGCAATAACCCTTATTCTTGAGTGGCTTCCGGGCCTTGATAAGTGGTGATCACTGTGTTAAAAAAAAAATATATATATATATTTACTAGCCGGCTACTCAGCATTACATGGCTGTAAAATATGCTTAAACATGATAATTTGGCCTTCGGGACAAGATCAAAGTGTAGTATCTGTTCCGGCGGATGCTGCAAGTTAGGACTAGCTATGACTAGCAAAGACCAGATGTGGGGGCAACCCCACATGCCTGACCTTTAACCAGCTCCCATTTCCCACCTCTCGGGAGCTGGTCCCCTTTTTCCCTTCCCCCTCCCTTCACTCCTTACATTAAAAATCGGCCTTGTGCCTAATTTGCTCAGTGGGGGAGCAAATAAATACCAAAGTGTAGTATCTGTTCTTCAGATGCTGCACTTCAATTTCTTGTTCTCTGTCAGTGGAGGAGAAATCCTTCACGACTGAGACAATTTTTATTTGTGTTCCTTTTCTCCACATTAAAAAACGACCCTGGTGTCTAACTCTGTCCCGTGGGGAGGCATTGTAAATAGGAACATGATAATTCATGCAGATTTCGTATTTATTATGATAGAGTCAATCCTCTGTATTGGGTACAATATAACAATCAAGAGATAAATACCTCTCTAATAAATACAAAAACTGCATAAATCAAAAATCATGTTTTAGCATATTTTAAAACTGGGCAACACCAGGAGGCCATTACTATATTTTGGGTACAATATAATAATCAATAGAGAATTGGATCTTCGATAATAAATATGAAAGCCGTATGAATTAAAATATCATATTTAAGCATATTTTATGGGCAGGCGATGCCGGGGGTGGGGGCAAACTAGTCTATTAAAGAAAGGATAGGTTAATTATTGTTTTGGGCTGGGCAGTGGTGAAAGAGGGGTGGAGATATGGAAATACGGGGAAAGCAGAAAGAAGGATTGAGAGAGGTAGAGAAAAGTTTTAATATAAACTAGCCTGGATGCCCGGCATTGCCTGGGTGTTTGGAGGCATGTGTTGAGCAAAAAAAAAAAAAAGTTAAAGGAAGGCTCGAACCCATACTGCAAAGATGAAAAAAAAAACATGACGTCTTTGCTGTTGCATCCATCGCCAAACCAGAAGTGGCGTGAGTTTAAATTAAGGCTAGTCAATCAAAAAGAGGTGATGACTTTCGAAAATATCAGCGAAAAAAGCGACCCCTCCTTGAAGAAAAGTGCCCAGTTGAGGGTGAAAGAATTTATGTTTTTGGCCAATTTTTGGATATTTATTGTCCGAAGGGTCGAGCTCCAAAACAATACTGATCTCGTGAAACTCCGTCGCCTCTGTCGAAAGTTTTAGTGTATTTATTTGCTTCCCCACCAAAGCAAATTAGGCACAAGGCCGTTTTTAATGTGGGGTAAAAACCAGCTCCCCTAAAAGTAGGAAAAAAGGGGGCACTCTGGTTACCAAAAATAATAATTGTCCCAGTATAGAGGGTTTCCCCTCCATTCACTGGTATCTTAAGTGCAGCATCTGCAGAACAGATACTACACTTTGATCCCGGTCCGAAGGCCAAAAGTTTTTGGCAGACTTATAAACATACATACATACATTTAAATTGACAGGTGAGATTTATATTATAGACAGCAAAAAAAAAAGTTATAGTAGGCAGGCAGGCTCAAACCTGTGACGCAAAGGCGGAAAAAAAGTGGAGGCGTGTGTTAGGGTGTTGGTTGAGCCCCCCCCCCAAAAAAAAATAAGGAAAATTGTGAGCGCAAAAAAATAAATTAGAAGTAGTAAACCTGCTCAAACCCGTAACGCACCAGAGGAAAAAGAGGTGAAAAAAAATCTGAAACGGTCTTACCGATGTGCCTACCGCCTACTATGGTTGGGACGTCACAGGCGGTCGACATAACGCCTTTTATGCGACGTTGAGGGCTGAATGACTTGTAAAAAATATCAGCGAAAAAAACGATCATTCTTGTAGAAAAGTGCCCAGTTGAGAGTGAAGAAATTAATTCTTTAGCCAATATTTCGGTATTTGTCGTCTCTGTCAAAAGTTTTAGGCAGACATACATACATGATGATTGCAACGTCTTGTCAGACGAGTGACACTCCCTCATACACTTAAAGTCCATGTGCTCCAAAATGACTTCTCTCGCCACCGGACCATTTTTATAGACAAATCCCTGAGGGAGTATCTATACACAGATGATGTTACAGAGTCTTAGCTTTGTACGACAGCTAAGTCTCTCTCTCGGTTCAAAATGTTGAGATCCCGCAACAAGCAAGAGCAAGATACCCAGCAACAAGTTAAACTGCAGACCAGCTTAATGTGGGTACTGGTCTCCCGTTTTATGGTTTTTTAAATCAGAAATTTGCTTCTCCTAGAAAGGTTGCCTTCACCACAGCTTACAGGAGCCCTCTCCACCCCAACATGCATACATACATACATTTAAACAGACTGGTGAGATTTATATTATAGATTAGGAACCATGACTATAGGGACACTCTGAGTAAGCAGCAATATATCTTTCATTACACTTAAATTTCTGCATGTTAGTAGACGGGGAAGCATGAAACAGGGAGGGAATTTCAAAGCATAGCAGTTCCAGGAAAATAACTATCAGAATAGAAGGCTTTAGGGAGATAATGCTTTTCGGGCACTCCCTAATAAAATAAATATTTCAACACAAGCTACTGAATAAACGAGCAAACAACTTCGTAAAACTTCACAAGGAAAAGGTTTATTGAAGCAAGGGTAATATGCCAAAAAGATATAGCTAGGATAGAACTCGTCTGCCTTTGCCCGGTAGTTATTCCCAAGTGGGAATCGTCGATACTGGTGTAGGCAGAGAGAGAGAGAGAGAGAAAGGAAACAGGTCCACTCTCTTTGACGTCTCGCTGGAAAAGGGAAGAGTTTTTTTCGTCCGGGACGGAAGCAGTTATAGTTCCTTAACGGGTAAAGAAGATCCTTGCTCTATGCCTCTGATTGGTCAGTACGTGCCATATCGCACAGTTTTAGGGATTTATTATTTGGTGATTTTAAGGCACTCCCTAATAAAATAATTTAACACGATTTTCCGAACAAACAACAAACCACTTCTTAAACTTAACAAGGAAAAGGTTTATTTAAAAAGGCATTAAACTCGAAGGAGGAAAAGAAGGAAGGAAGGTTCAGGACTTCACTGCTTACTAGGTAGTTACAGTCGGTGGCTGTCGTCTGATACCTAGTAGGAGCAGAGAAGCGAAAGGTCTAGTCCCTTCGAAAGCTGGTGGAGTCAGAGAGAGTTTTTTCTTCTCAGGACCGGAAGCTGTCAGGTCCTTGGGGGTTAAAAATATTCATGCGCTACTCCTCTGATTGGCCAGTGTATGACCACATCACTCAATCAGGGAGGAATATGCGCAAGAAGAAAGAGGTCTATTTGCGTCTGCTACACAGTCAGGGGAGGCACTGACGCACAAGAAAAGAGTTCTATTTGTTTCTACTACAAGGCTCTCCGGCATTGGATAGGGTGGCTCTATTTTTTTTTTGGGGAATCTCCCCAAACAAGGCATACATCTGATTGATGGAAGGAGCTAAAAAAAAAATATACTTTTTTACAGTAAAAAAAAAACAAAAACATTAAAAACAATTTTAATATAAAAGTTTTATTTATTTATTTATAAAAATTTATAGAAATTTTTAATAATATATATATTTTTTTCAACGACTGATACAATTTATCAACCCCTGTTCGAATGAAACACGCCCTCTATCATCTTTTATTGAAACTAAAATACACACATTCGCCTCATGGCACTGTCATGCAGAAGTGCCTTTTACTCTCCTTAAATTATAACGTGGGGTCGAGTTATGCCACTTCTGCATGAGTTACATGAGGCGAATGTTTGTATTTTAGTTTCAAGAACCGCCGATAGATGTCGCTTGTCAGGGGTCGATAACTCTTCCTTTTCTAAAAGTTAGTGCAAAAATCGAAATTATATTCTTATATATTTTTTTATACAATCTTTCTGTACAAACAAAAAATAATATTCTTAAACTTCTAGAAATATTTCAGGGTTTGTATTACTGTACACATAGATTCGAAAAAGTTGTCAAAAAACAAATATATAACAAATAAATGTTATCAAAGGCAAGATAAGTTACTTTTCTACCAAACTGGATATAATTTTCGTGTTTTTATTTAATGTAACATGTTCATTCAGCTCGAAAAACATGCAGTATTTACCGATGTATTGGAAAATTCAAAATGGCGGCCGACTCTCTCTTAAACACGGTAAGTTTGGGAAAAGGTGTTATAAATATAAAACTAGACAAAATACTGTTAGAAATTTGCTCAATATATATTACCGTGACATAGGTTGGCATATATTCGGTGTTTTTTTAATAGTATTTTGTCTAGTTTATTATTTATAACACCTTTTCTCGAACTTACCGTGTTTAAGAGAGAGTCGGACGCCATTTTGAATTGTCCAATACATCGGTAAACACTGCATGTTTTTCGAGCTGAATAAATATGTTACATTGAATAAAAACACAAAAAAATATATCCAGTTTGATAGAAAAGTAACTTATCTTGCCTTTGATAACATTTGTTATATATTTGTTTTTTGACAACTTTTTCGAATCGCTGTGTACAGTAATACAAACCCATATTTCATGTTTTTTAAATTATATTTTGCTACATTTTTATACAACCTTACCGTAAACAACCCACATAATTCTAAAAAGAATATAGAAATATTTCATATTTTTATCATATTTATTTAATTTTCAGTTATTTATCACTCATTGAAAAAGAAATTATATTAATAAATTAAAATTGTAGGCACTTGTACAGTTTAATCAAGACATTAAAAAATGAAAATATCGAAAAAAAAAAAGGTTATATTGTGCGTATCCGTGGTAAAATCCATTGAAAGCGGTTGGTGGTTCTATGAGAAAATAAAGCTGTGTACGCATTATAAATGTTTCTTTTCTGTGTCTTACGTTATACATTAGTACATTAGGGGTCATTTCGAGTTAAAAGTTTATTTACTGCACTCATCTGGACTAGAGAAAATCATGATTTAAATGTGTATGTCTCGTCTAAATAACTAACGAGGAATATCTAATATGGCCAACAAGACGGGTGATCAAAAAATCAGATCGAGCGTACACCGCGTACCGAAAAACGAAATGAGACTAACGAAATGAGACCTCATTTGATCTCATTTCGTTTTCCGGTACGCTCGATCTGACTTTTTGATCACCCGTCTTGTCGGCCATATCTGAGAATTATCGTTAGTTATTTAGACGAGACATACACATTTAAATCATTGTTTTCTTTAGTCCAGATGGGTGCAGTAAATAAACTTTTAACTCGAAATGACTCCTAATGTACTAATGTATAACATAAGACACAGAGGTAATCTCCAAAAATACCGTTAGGGCTTACAACATGGCCGCCAGAAGAGTCAACAAAAGCTGCGAATAAAATATATAAAACTCGTAATTTCTGTTTTTAAAGTGGGTTGTCAATTTTCTTTATGAAATATACTTCCAAAATAAACTATTACAGTCGTTTAAAACATAATAGAAGTATTATTTTTTATTTTTTAAAAACAATGTTTACAAAATGTCTACGAACGTGCGTAGACATTTTGTAAACATTGTTTTTAAAAATAAAAAATAATACTTCTATTATGTTTTAAACGACTGTAATAGTTTATTTTGGAAGTATATTTCATAAAGAAAATTGACAACCCACTTTAAAAACAGAAATTACGAGTTTTATATATTTTATTCGCAGCTTTTGTTGACTCTTCTGGCGGCCATATTGTAAGCCCTAACGGTATTTTTGGAGATTACCGACACAGAAAAGAAACATTTATAATGCGTACACAGCTTTATTTTCTCATAGAACCACCGACCGTTTTCAATGGATTTTACCGTATCCGTTTTGGACTGAAGATCTCCGAAAAAAAAAATTCATTTAATTTGATCGAGTAGTTTTGTTTTTTTTGTTTTTTTTTTACAGCGGAAAAACACGTTCTTATGAAAGCGCGTTGAAGTCAGCCATTGTGAAATTTGTTGAAGCTGAACAACATGCCACGGGGAGATAACTCAATGTAAAGTGCCGACACTCCCTTCCCATCTTTAATTCTAGCTTTTCTTCCTAAAAATCAAGCCTTTTTCTCGGCATCATAACAAATTGTTTTTTCGGGTTTGTATTACTGTACACATAGATTCGAAAAAGTTGTCAAAAAACAAATATATAACAAATAAATGTTATCAAAGGCAAGATAAGTTACTTTTCTACCAAACTGGATATGTTTTTTGTGTTTTTATTCAATGTAACTCGAAAACCATACAGTGTTTACCGATGTATTGGAACATTCAAGATGGCGTCTTATTCTCTCTTTAACACGTTAAGTGTAGGAAAAGATGTTATAAATAAAAAACCGGATAAAATACTGTTAAAAACTCGCTCAATATATGTTACCGTGACATAGGTTGACATATATTCGGCGGGTTTTTAATAGTATTTTGTATAGTTTTTTTTATTTATAACACCTTTTTCCATACTTACGGTGTTAAAGAGGGTGTGAGACGCCATCTTGCATTTTCGAATACATCGGTAAACACTGTATGGTTTTCGAGCTGAATAAATGTTACATTGAATAAAAACACAAAAAATATATCCAGTTTGGCAGAAAAGTAACTTATCTTGCCTTTGATAACATTTATTCGTTTATTTGTTATATATTTGTTTTTTGACAACTTTTTCGAATCTGTGTACAGTAATACAAACCCGTTTTTTCGCTGTAAAAAAAAAAAAAAAAAAAAAAAAAATCTACTTGATGAAATTAAGTGAAATTTTTTGTCGGAGAACTTAGTTTCATAACGGATACGTGAAATATAACCTTTTTTTTTTTTTTTTTCGATATTTTCATTTTTAAATGTCTTGACTAAACTGCAAGTACCAAATTATATTTTGATACATTTTTTATGCAATAAATGTTTCAATTTTCATATATTTTTGTTATCTTGTTATATATTTTTTGCGTTATCGTAAACACTTGTTTATATTTAAGGTTAATATAATGCCCGCTAGATGGCAGTTCGCTTTCGAAGAACAGGGGTCAATAACTCGTCTCTGACGCTAATATGTAATTTTCATACAGAAGTTCCCAAGTTAGTAAGAAACCTTAAGACTCAAACCAGAAATAAATGTCCAATCATATTTTCTTTGTTTTTCTAGATTACATAATTTCATAATTTTCTATCACTTCCTCATTTTTTCCCCATTGAAAAACTGATGCGGTCCTCTAATAAGTCTTTCTCGGGAGTCCATTTTTATTTTTACACTAGAAGAGGTACCCGGCACTGCCCGGTATTAAACGTAAAGTTAAATTTCTTTTAAAAATAAAAGAAAGAAACAAAATCTGAGAAACTGAGACATGTGCATGCGGGTATTTAGGTGTATCAGAATTTTTGTAGGAATTTTTGACACCCCTAACACGAAACTGTGAATAAAATATAAAAATCTCGTAATTTCTCCGTTAAAAGTGGGTTGTTTATTTTCTTTATGGATTATACTTCCAAAATAAACTAATAAAGTTGTATAAAAAGTAATAGAAATATTATTTCTTTATTTTTTAAACAGTAATGAATTTTCCGAACTCAATATTTTTCAATTTTTAAACTTTAAAAATCTATCAAAATTTTTCTATTGATTCTATTTTTACGATATTTTCAGGGTCAATGTGAAATTTTATGCTCTTTCCAATAAACCGAAAAGTAAATAATTAATTTACTCGCAAATTGAAGAGAAAAGGTCAATAAATAATATATTCAAATTTAAAAAAAAAAAAAAAATGTAGTGTTTTTTAGAATTTTACCTGTAAAATTTGAAGTTTAAAACCTTTTTTTTAACCACGTTATTTGTTTTTTCTTTTCTTTTTTTTTTTAATGAAACCTTGGTCCTTGCTCCTTTAATTGAAAAAAAATTAGGGCTTGAATTACATTTTTGGAGGAGTTATAAGCTTGGATAGACAGGGGGTCGAATAATTCATGCCTTCCATTTTGAAATGTCTATTAAAAAGTAAATAATTAATTTATGTACCAAAGTCTTGTATATCACAAATTGAAGAGAAAAGGTCAATAAATAATATATTCAAATTTAAAACAAAAAAAGTACTGTTTTTTTAGAAATTTACCTGTAAAGTCCGAAGTTTAAAACCTTTTTTTAAAAAAAAACACATTGTTTTTTTTTTTTGTTTTTTTTAATGAAACCTTGGTCTTTGCTCCTTTAATTGAAAAAAAAAATTAGGGCTTGAATTACATTTTTCGAGGAGTTATAAGCTTGGAAAGATGGGGTGGAATTATTCACTATTTTCACGAATGTTTTTTTGTTGTTGTTTATTCTAAACAGTTCATTTCTTGTAAGTAAAAAAAAAAAAAAAATTAAAAAACACTCGAGTTGAGATTAGACCAGCTTGTCAAGATAGTTAGAAAGTGTTTTCAAACCTCGTGAAACAGTTAACAAGCAGATAAACATTCTATGACTCTCAAGTAACAATTTTTCAATTTTGACACCTTAGCAGCACTTTTTTCCGGATGCAAACCAATTAAAACGTTTTCCACGTGTTTGTGTTAAAGAGCATCTCTCCTCTCTCTCTCTTTCTGGCTCTTTCATACTCCCTCTATCTTCTCTCTCTGTGTCTCTATTAGATAGTAGATCGAGAGAGAGAGAGGGAGAGGGTGGGAGGAGGTCAGAGAGATATTTTTGTAGTTAATCCACGTTGCAGGAAGTGACGTTTCATCTAACCGGATGTCATGTGATGCTACGTGGCAAGGTTGGTGAAACGTTGAGTCTCTCAGAAAATACCGAGCCGAGCAGAAGTCTAAAATGGTTCTCTCCTAAGTAAGGGGGGAGATGCGCGCCCCAGACGTGGGACGTGGTAGGTACCCACGGTCGAGACCATCGATGGCGGCGTCTGCAGATCATGCCTGGGAGAATAAAAGGTTGAACACCCAACATCTGTCTTCATCTTGTGTATTCCGGCGAAAACAGCAAGAGAGCTCCACCCAGATGAAGACTCTCCCAGAGCAGCTGAACCAGGTATGAATCTTCTTTAATTCAAACACATAAATACACACAAGCGTCCTAACCACTAGACAAACGGTTTAAGGGATCTTGGGTCCCGTTCTCTCGTCTCTTAACACTCGTAATATCTCTCTCTCTCATCGTTGTAAACTTCTTCTCTTCATTAGTAAAATGGACATGTCATCACCAGGGTACCAGTATCCCTCAAGTAAAGTGTCCAAGTCAAATCCTCTTCTTCTCCCTCCCTTATGTAACATTTGCATACTAGGTGTCCGATTATTTGTGGATGGATTTCTTTTCTTTTCTTTTTTAAGAAAATCCCCGTAGCTGCCACCATGTCCGATTATTTTTGTTTCATTATATGATACGGAATGAACCTTATTAAAAAAGACACTAGAAGACAAGATACATTTAAGCGTGATAAGCCATGGAGCAAGTCCATCTACTTTATTTTTTTACTAACCACAAGGGACGCAACTTTTATATTGTTTTATATTAATGAGTTGACCGAAGGGGACATAACTCATAATATGACATCCCTCTTTTCCAAAGAAAAATAAAACAAAAACAATAAAAATTACATAAGGAAGGAACCTTGACACTAGTACAATAGTGTGAGTGTCCAACTAAGGACTGTTCTCATCATAAGAAAATTTTTTGGGTGGTCTTATTATACGACCGGATCTGGATACTTTCTGAGTTCCAGGATGAGTGTTCAGTGTTTTGTGGGGTGTATTTGTACCGGGTATGTCATTGGTTGTGTTGGGGCTGGTATGGTCCATGGGTATGCAATCTGTTGAATCATTCGATTCTGGGGTCATCATGGGTGTGGCTGCATACGTTTTGGAGTTCAACCATGTTGCAGACTTATCTGTTCTCAGATGTCTGTGGTTCCTGCAAAGTCACTTCCCCGATGGAGTTTGCACCGCATATGATCTTGGTTCGACACATCTCTGTGTGACGACTGCTGGAGACCATTTGCTGGAGTCTGGATCATATACGCGGACGTGTTGTCCTTCTTGTATCTCTGGTAACTCTCGGGTGTGTTGGTCATAGTGAGACTTTTGGTAGGATTGCCTTTGATAGAGGCGAGTTGCTGTTTTTTCTTTTTGAGTCGAATTGTTGGGGCACTTCACTGGTAAGTTTCCCACCAGCTTTCGGTTCCATAGCAATTCACCCGGTGACAGAATTGCATGGTCGATTGGGGTTGACCGTAAACACAGCAATACCATGTCTACATCATGACTACTTGAGGCAGCCTTTTGCATCGCTGATTTTATGGCTTGTATACAGTGCTCGGCCAGACCGTTTGATTGGGGGTATCTAGGGGATGATGTAACCTGTCCAAATCCCCATTCGCTTGCAAATTGTTTGAAAAGACTGGAGCTATAGTGAAGACCATTGTCGCTGATGACTCTTTCTGGGATCCCTTGTTCACCGAATATCTGCTTTAATAGTTTGACTACTTCCTGACTGGAAAATTCCTTTAATTTCCTCACAAAGGGAAACTTTGAGTAATAGTCCCCCATCAGCAGGTAATTGTGACCTTCACTGTGGAACAGGTCAGTGGCCACTACTTGACAGGACCTTACAGAAATATCATGTGGCATCAGAGGTTCTGCACTCTGGGCTTTTTGGTGCTGTTGACATATGGTACATTGTTATGTGATGCTGTTTATATCTTTATTAATGTTGTGCCAAAAGACACAACTTTTTGCCCGCAGTTTGCATTTTTCCATACCCTGATGACCATAATTGATTTTTTGTAGGATTTCCTTCTGCATCACTTTGGGTATAATTATTTGATTACTCTTCATCAAAATTCCATTTTCGATGGCCAGCTCATCCCGATACGACCAATATGGCTGCAAGTTTTTGCTTATATCCCTGGATGTATTGGGCCAGCCGTGCAGGATGGTTTCCTTAAGTTCACAGAGTATAGGGTCGACTTTCGTTGCTAGCTTTATCTGTGTTACTTTTTTAGCAGAAAATTGGACGAAGTCAACTAGGATATTAAGGTTGATCTCCTCGTTACTCCTTCTGTTGGGTAATCGGGAGAATCCATCCGCCAGGGTAATTTCCTTACCTGGGCGATACATGATGGTCATGTCATATCCTTGTAGGCGCAGCAGCATGCGTTGCAAACAAGGTGGAGCAGCAATTAGATTTTTAAGCTGATCATTTCCAACGGCTTGTGATCGTTTTCTACTTGGAATTTGCTTCCATATAAGTATGTTTTGAAGCGCTCACAGCCAAAAACTACAGCTAAAAGCTCTCTCTCTATGTTTGCATACCTTTGTTCTGTTGCTGTTAGAGCTTTTGATGCAAATGCAATGGGCTTTCCTTCTTGCAAGAGTACTGCACCTAGACCCTCGTTTGAGGCGTCTACCTGTAGGCTTGTCTCTTTCATTGGATCGAAGTAAGCGAGAGACATTTCTTTGCAGATCTCATCCTTTATTTTCTGCATAGCCTTCTGGTGACTGGCAGTCCACTGGTACTCTGCTTCTTTTTTTTAACAGATCTCTCATGGGGGCAGTTAAGTCTGATAGGCGCGGAATGAATGGTGACAAGTAAGTGATGATTCCCAACACTTTTTGCAATTCTTTGACATTGATAGGGCTGGGAAGCTGCTTTATAGCTTCTACCTTACTAGGATCTGGTTTAATGCCGTTCTTGTCATAGATAGCCCCCAAAAAGCTTATCTGCTTTTGATCTATCTCACATTTATCACTATTAAAACACAATCCTTCCGTTTGTGCTACTTCCATAAGCTGGTGGAGGTTGCTGCCGTGCTCCTCCTTAGTCTTTCCGAAGACGATAACATCATCTATTAGTCCAGTTGTACCAGGGCATTTTTCCAGTATCATGTCCATTCTCTGCATAAATACATCTTGTGACATTACCAGACCAAAAGGCATTCTTTGGAAACAGTATCTCCCAAACGGTGAGTTGAAGGTCGTTAGTAATTGGGATTCTGCGTCAAGAGGTATGAATAAATATCCGTTTTTGACATCTAGCTTGGAGAAGTGTTGAACACCTGATAGCTTGTGTGCTAGCTCTTCCATGGTTGGAATCTTGTAATGACATCTCATTATTGCCCGGTTCAGATCCTTTGGGTCAAGACATAGGTGAAGTTGTCCATTCTTCTTTCGAACATATACTATGCTGCTGACCCATTCAGTCGGTTCGGTAACCTTTCTGATAATGCCTTGGGCTTCCATGGATTTCAACTTCTCTTCTATTTCTTCTCTAAGATGGATAGGACATTTCCTCGGTGCATATATTATTGGAGGATGATCAGATTTTAGGACGATGTGGTAGTCACTTTCAAAATGTCCTATGCGATCGAACTGACTTGCATATGCATTTTTTAATTCGCTGACAGAGTTAATCGGATCTTTCTTTTGTTGAATGGTGCAGTGGAGGCATATCAGCTCCAAGTCTCTGAGAGAAGGTAATCCTATGATTGTAGACCCTTCTGTTGTGACAACAAAGAATTTTAAAGTTTTCCACTTGTCTTTGTGTCCGTATTGTATGTAGATCAATCCATGCTGTATTATGTTTGAGCCATTGTATACAGTCAGAATCGTGTGCTCTTTCTTTGTGGAGCCTGGAATGGGTTGTCCTAAGTCATCAACTTTGTTGGGAAACATGTTTGGAAAAGTTCGTAGAGGAAGCTTATTCCCTTCTGCACCTGTGTCCACCTTTGCTTTGAGTATATGAGTGCCTGGTCTATTGGGAAGCTTTATTTTAAGTTCCGTTATTATTTCAGTACGCTCGTCTTTTGGCTGATGAATCGCATTAAAGTTTAACTGCTCAAATTCTCTATACATCTCCTTGGGCTCAGATTTTACTGAGCAGATTTTACTGTTCCGCTTTCTGTATCTGTTTTCTTGCGGCTGCTTTTGGCTGTTCGTCATTTTTGTTTGGCTGTATTTTCTTGTGCCCTCCTTTTTGTTAGTGCAGTCTTTTGCCCAGTGGTTCTTTTTGCCACACGCTGAGCATGTGGTGCCCCAGGCTGGACATTTTTCTTTTTCATGTTTATTTCCACAACATCGACACTGGCTTGTTTTTATTGCACCAATTTCCTGACAATCGCCTCGACTTTCAGCCATTTGCCGCATGTGGTTAAGGGACGCTTCATGCGTTCTACCACTATTTAAGGCCTCTGGGAGTGTAAGCTCCATGCTTTTCGAAAGTAGAAGTTTTTGTAACTCCGGGTGTCTGGTGCCGGTAATCATTTGTTCAATGAGACGTTCTTCAGTCTCTTGGTTATCCCTAAACCTGCATTTTTTTGCCTGTAGTTTACATCACGCCATGAAGTCGTCGATGCTTTCCGTATTCTTCTGTTTATATTCACGCAGATAGAAACGTGCAATACGAAAATTGGTTTGGGGCTCTAGACGCTTTTCAAATTTATGCCAAATTGCCTCCGGGTTCGTCCGGTCAGCATCATCGTCAAATGTCCAGGTGCTATATCGCTGTAAACCTTTCTCACCAGACAGCAGTAGAATTTGATCGACCTGCTTCTCGACGGGAATATTTTTTACTGAGAAATATAATGCGCATCGTTACTTGAAGAATGTGAACGATTCAAATAGATTCTCAGACCCCCAGTGCATAACGGGTTCGCTTGCATTAGAACTCATTTTACTTTAATTTAATTATTGTTTTTTTTATATTATTATTATACTAATACCCCCTTTTTTTTTAATAAAAAAAAAAAAAAAAAAAAAAAAAAAACAATGACATGACTGAATGAAACTTACTTTGTGCATCGATTTTTTTTTTAAAAAGGCGCTTGTCATCGTCACCACGTGCGTTTACGCGCAACACGAAGACTGATGTTTTCTTTTGCGTTCATTCTATTTGTGGATGGATTTCTTTTCTTTTGTTTTTAAGAAAATCCCCATAGCTGCCACCATGTCCGATTATGTTTGTTTCATTATATGATACGGGATGAACCTTATTAAAAAAGACACCAGAAGACAAGATACATTTAAGCGTGATAAGCCATAGAGCAAGTCCATGTATTTATTTTTACTAACCACAAGGGACACAACTCTTGTATTGTTTTATATTAAAGAGTTGACCGAAGGGGACATAACTAGGTATGGCCAGACACTAGGTACGGCCAAAACGAAAGTAGTTTTTGACCGAGCCTTTCTTTAAAAATCTACCAAAAATCATTGTCCAATCAATACGAAATTTTCACCGATTATTAAGTGAAGAACGAACTTTATAATGGTGTACTTCTTTTTTTAATAATCGATATTTATATATATTTTTTGCCTACAACCCCCTTCTTTATTTGTGGGTACAAATATGCCTAAAATAATTAGCCGAAACACAGCGAAATATATTGTATTGTGGAGAGAATGAGGATTTTAGATGGAAAAAAAAAAACAAAAAAAAAACTGCACACGTATCGGATTTTAAGGTGAAAATCTGAATTTTGAATATGTTTAATTTTTCATCTATTTTGTTTTGAACTTGAAATTCGTTGAATATGTTAATAATAATTATTATTATTCAGATAAGCAAAAAAAAAAAAGAAGAAATATATATATATTTGCGAGAAACACTACTTTTAAATCTTTGAAAAATAAATTAATAATTTCCTTTTGTAATGTTATGATCCTTTAGGCTGTGATCATAGTGTAGTATCTGTTAACTGTGGCAAGCGGGGTCAAGGGCCAAAACATTATTATTATTATTATTGTTATTGTATTCTTGTTAATTGATTTGAGCGACGGATGGTCGCTGGATCAGTTATTATGATTAGAAGAATAAACAATTAAATTGAGGAAGAAATGATTGACGTGTGAATCGCAAAAGGAATGTAAAAATAGAAAATATATTTAAACATTATTTTGTTGTTTTGAATAAACAAATAACTACCTGTGGACATTAGGTTGGCCTGAGACACATAATTAGGTGATGTAAGAGAACATGTGATGTAGTTAGTTTTGGAGAGTTGAGGATTGACCACCAGAGCAGACAGACGTCTAAACAGGGGTCGACAGACAGCTAGGGGCGGGCTGTATGAACAGAAAATGTAGACTAACTGCAGATCCTGTGAAAACCATTTGAGACAACTGCAATAAATTTATAATATAAAAATATAAAGAGTTGTTTTAATGGTTTCATAAATAAGAACAGATGTCTCAATTGGATGGTGATCGCTTCATGGTTCGTCACGGAGCAGCAGGAAGTTAAAAGAACTCTTCAAGAAAAAGGTATGAAGCATATATTATTCTTCTTACATATGAACTGTAAAAATATCCCGTGTGATAATTCTGATACAACATAACTCGGTTTACACGTCAATATCATGTTCTCCTAACTAAACAACATACATATGATTTATACGTTTATTATCTGTCTGTTAAAAGAGCAATATATTACATCCACTAGATAACACATGACACGTTTTAATATATCATCTCCTCCAATATAAACCAATATACGACACTTTTAGTGAGTCCAATATTGCCAATTAGGGAATGCTTTGAAGAATCGATAACAACAAAGAAAAAAAAAATCGATAAATGACTGCACATTTTGCTAAAAATACAATAATTTCTTTTACCAATTTCTTGTTTATTTACGTATGGTGACCCAACCGTAACAAAAGATACAGGAGTTTTTTGCAACACATACGACGCCTAACATTCCCAAAATAGTCACCAATCTGGTACTGGCCAGCCTCATCGTTGCTTAACTACGGAGGTTATGTAGGCAACAAATATATATATTGTTAAGTTTTGAGACATTTGTGTTGAACAAAGATGGCGGCTTAGTTCAGATCAGTAACCAAGATGGCGACCAAGAATCAAATGTGGCCCATCGCGTAGTTAACCTCTTAAGTTCTAAGATATTATGTTGAACAAAGATGGCAGCGTAGTTCAGATCAGTAACCAAGATGGCGGTGAAGAATTAATGCGGTCCGTGACGATTTTTATAATAATTGTGCGACGTTTTGATTGGTTGTTTATCACAGCCATTGGTTATAAAAATGATTGGCGAATCCATTCGTCTCATACCCCCATCACAAGTCAAAAACGTTTTACATATATATATATATTTATATATATTTATATATATATATATGTATCTGTGAACGGGTGTCTTGTTCCAGGTCACCAACTGTAACCTTTCAGGGTCGCTGGTAACAGGTATGAACCCTTACACACGTGTTGTGATCGTCTTTCACAGGAAATTCTTCACGAGTTCTCTTGGCGCAAGCAGGATCTGGTTGGTCGGTCTCAGCATCGATTTCACCTTCGGGTTGATATGCTGTATCACGCTAGAAATGAAGAGATTTCATGCATACAAAAGAAAGGCAAACTCAGATATCTCTATTCTACGAGTTCATTCAATTCAAATTCACAAAACTTATATACAATGTCCAATGTTAATTTCCTACAAAACACAGTATTGAGTTTTACTCTTCATGTTTTGCGGTGGCGATGGTTGAGGAGGGGGGTGCGACATCGTCTCTCTGGTTTTCTGGCACGAGCATTCGCTTATATTCCCAATCACCAATCGGCATGTGATTTCGGGGAACTCTCGATCCAATGCGTGTGTCCTGGTGAATCTGCGACTGCTCGTAGGTTTCAGTTCCCATGGACAGAGAGGTCAATCCCTTGATCTCTCCTCTGGCCCTAGAATCGAAATCATATTTGTGATGATTTCGAAACACCATCGAAGTTGTAACTTTTCCCCAACAATAAAAGGTATAGGTCTGTTTTACAAAACACAATAAATTCATAACTTTACTCTTCCTTTCAGCCAGGTTACCCGCTGCTGCCCGGGCACCCAATAATGCTTAACAGTTAATACCAGCATAGTTGCCCAGCCTTGATCAATGTTTCGGGGGTCTTAATCTCTCCCCACAATGGGAATCTCTACCGCTCTCAGAGGCGGTCACGCCACATATCGCCTATGAAAAAAGAATTAAACCTTTTACTTAATGGTCAAATCAAACGTTAAAAATACATGCCTATAGATAGTTCTAGTCCCCTCCAGGCCTTCATACTTGTAGAAGTGTAAGCCATTTTGAGCTTCAGATGGTTCGCTGTTACACACAAGTCCTGGTAGGTGACTTGTTTGTAGTAGACAGTTCCACAGAACAAAATATTCTTACCGTGTCGAAACCCGGGAAAGAACATGTGAAATTGCTCCAGAAAAGGTTTAATATTTATGAAGCAGTTCTGGTTTCTGATTGGTTTGTAGCAGAACGTGAATTAATTTGATTCGTCAGTTCTTAGCAGCATCGTTTATAAATAGAATCGTCCGACTGTGTGGGATCACACCCCATTATAGGATCAAAATATTGCAACAATACTTAATTTTAAACGATAATTAAATTTTCTGTTTTCATAATTTCACTATGCAAACCTATAAAGTTGTATAAAAAGTTGGAATTTGCATTATAATATTTTTGCATATTCTTATAGCAAATCATCCTAAATCTAATTTAGACAAAAAATAATCGTCTCCGGCTGCAATACACTTGTTGTACCATTCCAACAATTTTTGGAAGGCCATATGAATGTCCTCTTGTTTGACCGTGTCAATGACCCTCATCACAGCCTCTTTCATCTCCTCCATTGTCTCATAATGACAACCTCTAAGGTTTTCCTTGAACTTATGGAATAACCAAAAGTCACACGGAACAAAGTGTAAACTATAGAGATGAATCATGGTCATTACAACATCTATCTTTCTGATATTTAGTGTTGTGTATTCCAAGTCCTGCTGCAGCTGTTCATTTGAACCTGAAATCATAAAATTGGTCAGTCATTTCATAAGATGTATAGTAATATCATACTGGATTTTCATGAGTCTACAACAATTTTAAATGCCTATACAAAAACAGTCTGGAAATCTATTGAGACACTGTTTCACAAAAGAATTTTCACTAGCGGGATCTGTGGAAATTCCACAGGTGTCTCATTCGTATGTAATATATTGATATTGGCATTCTGTAGATGTTCAGTGTAAATGGAGACGCTCTGATATTATTGTAGCTCTTTTGTTTAAAACTGAAAAAGTAAAAAAAAAAGTATTTAAGCTAGCATGAACGCCCAGCAAAGTCCAGTCATAAAATATGCTTAAATATGATATTTAAATTCTTGCAGATTTCATATATATTATCATAGATTAATGTTCTATCGATTTTTATATATTATAAAGTTGCGATTTCAAAAATATTAAAATTCGAATCAAAACACATTTCAACTGATTAATTAAATTTTCATCCTTAAATGCGCAGAGTAAACTATCTTCAAAATAAATCCATTCTTGTTTCGTTTAAGAATAGTCAAACCCAAAATTAATGTAAGAATATTTTAAAAAAAAGTCTGTTCAAAAGAGAGTCGCCAACCTAATAGGTCCCGCACTGTCAGCTAGGTTTCAGCCTCTGGCCCATCGACAAAATGCTGCATCCCTCTGCCTGTTTTACAAGTATTTTAATGGTAGGTGCTCCGACAAACTACAAGCCCTTGTACTCTCTCTACGTAAATACCAGTGACAAACCCAATTAGCAGCAAAATCCCACCCATACAAAATAGAGATTCCCAGATGCCAGAAAGCCCCTTTTGCTCTTCATTTGTTTCTGAGATTTCTTGTCTTGTTTTAATGTAATCATAAAAAAAAACTTACATAAGCAAAACAGGTTCAAGATGGAGAGTTCCATTTTTATTAATCATAGTAACCTTACAATCTACAGCAAACTAAAATAAAATAAAAATAAATCTCCATCATTCCCGTGACGGGAACCCGTGAAAAATAATTTCAAAAACTACCTATCAAATTATATACGACATGAAAAAATATTTTTTGTGTGATGAGGATTAATGATTATTTTATTTGTATCATCCAGGTTACTATGTTTCTGAATTTGTTTTTTTTTTTGGGGGGGGGTGATAATTTGGATTATTTAGATTATTCAGACTACTGTTCTCACCTTAAGTGTTATTTTGACAACATTTCAGCCAATGTGACTTCCAACCTTCTGTTGTATAAGGGTTTTATTATTAGAGAGTCTTATTATAAGTGATGCTTAGAAAGAGAGTTTTATTAAAAGAGAGAGATGCTTATCTTAGAGAGAGAGAGGGATGTTGTTGTAAGAGACTTAGAGAGATTGTTCATGTTATGACGATTCATATTTATATTAAAACTGTTCATTACTTAGATGTGTAGAAGAAGAAAGCTCTTAGAATGATGAGATAGTTTTCACTGTCCAGACATTGTGTAGACATGAGATGTCAAGACGTGTATGTAATGACATTTTATAACACAGATATACTTTACCTTTTTGTAAGAATCATAAGACAAGACGACGTTTTATAAAACGCATGATGGTTTATTTCGTCACGACCGGCCGTGGTTTCCATCATCAAGAATTCAAAGCTTCACATTTTAGTTTCAAAGTGATCGTCTCGCTTCTAGACGTTCGTACTCTGTGAGTTTCTCCCAGTTTCTGTTTTCTTTATACTCTAAAGTTTTTCTCTATCCCTAGAACTTTCTGTTTTCCGTGACGTCATACACATGTTAAAACATGTGCCTTCTTTCACGTGTTCTGGACATGCGTGCCCAAAACTTTTCCTTTTTTTACAAAGGGAATTTTAACCTATACTCAGTAACCTATTTTTCCAATATGTTAAAAACATTATCTTATAAGCTGCATTCTTTCAATTTAAAATTTCATAAACTTGACAGTTCACATTCTTTTCTTGAAATATTTTATCTCTATTCTAAACAAACGTTTGTTTTACATTTTTAAATTCTCACACGTAATCTATTTCTAAACCTAAATTACGAGGTTCGAATTTCGTCTATTGCTATTTCATTTTAACTAAATCTCTCTATTTTTATACTTACATGAAAAGGGAACAGCCCTTATCATGTAACAGTTATTTTTACGAGATCATGCTGGAACTCGATTCCGTTATGATTTAATTTTATATAGACGCTGTTCCCTTTATGGCTGTTATTTGTATTTCGTTACAGTTGGTCTTCCTGGGATTGCTTCTAATGAATTTCTGGTAATCTATATAATTATAAAACTCAAATGACTTTGTAACGGGTGTTGTAACCCAACCTCCGGTTTACGATTTCCAGTTGTGCATGCGTACATAAAAAAATAATCATCATGACAATAAAACGTATTGTTTTACTGTGTACGTTTTCAGTGTTCCAATTGTTTATTTTTTCGCATCAAAAGTATCCAAATAAACAATTATTAATATTTTCTGTATTTTTTTACATCATTCATTTCAGTATTATGTTTAAGTTATTTTAACGCAATTTGCTTGCAAATAAATCTACTTTAACCTGTTAACAACCATGAGAGCATTTTACAACGGCGATTTACGCACCATCTTAATTTTTTAAAAAGTTTATTCTCCATTTTTTAATACACCTTTCTTAAAACCATTCATACATTTTCTTCTATACTACCAACATAAAAAAGTAACCCCGAAAATGTTTTTTTTTAATTTGCATTACAAATAAATAATCAACACAACAATAAAATATATTGCTTTACTGTGTACGTTTTCAGCGTCCCAATTTTTTTTTTTTTGCGTTTAAATTAAAAGACATATCAAAATTTGAATTTAACTTTAAGTATTATGGTATCTGTTCAATGCACATTTACTTATAAGTATGGCAAACCACTTATCGGTATTGTTTTGAAGCTGGACCCTACAGACGACAAATATCGAAAATTGGCTAAAAGCATTAATTCCTTTAACCTCAACTGGGCACTTTTGTACCGAGAGGGGGGGGTCGCTTTTTAACATCCCCTGTTTTTTATTTACTAGCTTTAATTTAAACTTTCGCCACTTCCGGTTTGGTGATGGATGCAACGGCAAAGACGTTTTTGTTTTCACATTCTTTTCCTCTTTCGCGGTACGGCTTCGAGTCCGTCTGCCTACTAGCACTTTTGTTTTTGTTCAACACACACCTCCAAACACTCGGGCAATGCTAGGTACCCAGGCTAGTAGTCAATCGAGGATTGTTGAGATTGGAGCAAGAAGTTTCATTTCAGGCTCTTTATATCAACTTTTAGGACTGCTTGGAATTAAAGGCTGAAAAAGAAGCGCAGCTAATAAACGTCTAACAGAAATTATTGAACAATGTGCCATCTGGCTCTGGGTTAAAAGAAATACCGATTTATTTATTCATTTATTTAATGATTTTTATTTTCTTTGCTTTTGTTTAATTATTTTTACAATGTTTAGTTATTTATTTTCTTTCTTTTCTTTTTTTCTTTCTTTTCAATATGAGCGCATCTTAACTTAACGGACTTGATAGATGCAGCCTTTAAATTTAAACATCACACGCACAAACCGTTGCTCGTTACATAAAACACGAATCATTAAACATTTTTACTGCATTCAACAGTTCGTTCAAATGCGATTCAGATATCGAAGCCTCGCATCAACGAAAGTGGCCGATGCAAAAAAGCCGTAACAAGGAAAATACTCACCTAGATTGGATTTATGATACCTTATAACAGCCAGGTAGAAAACAACATTAATACGAGAGACACGAAAGAGAGAGAGAGAGAGAGAGAGAGAGAGAGAGAGAGAGAGAGAGAGAGCTGACGTTACAATCTAGGCGAAAAGGAATACCGAATGATATGTTCGCAAGAGTCTATAGTGTAGTTATTACTGTGAGTAGATTTATCTTTTTTTTATGTGTTTATGCATACATATATATATATATATATATATATTTTATTAATGTTATATGCAGGGTGATCCCCCCCCCCAAAAAAAAACAGAAGACATTCAATTGTTTTTCTGAGCATTTTACAGTCAACGGAGAAAAAAAGGCCAAAGACCCTAGTGTTTTGATGTGATGTTTTGAATATAATAAACTAGTTATGACCAAAGTTTCATTTCATTCAGACAAAACACTAAGACACGGGGTCTAATTAGAGTTGGGGCCTGTTTTTTTTGGGTCACCCTGTATATATATATCTTTGGTTATATATATATATATATATATATATATATATATATATATATATATATATATATATATATATATATATATATATATATATACATATATATATATATATATATATACATATATATATATATATATATATATACATATATATATATATATATATATATATACATATATATATATATATATATATACATATATATATATATATATATACATATATATATATACATATATATATATATATATATATATATATATATATATATATATATATATACATATATATATATATATACACATATATATATATATATATATACATATATATATATATATATATATATATATATATATATAGTATTTTTATTATTGTTGTTATTATTATTGTTTATTATTATTGATATTATCATTATTTTCTTCGATATGTGCACGTCCTAACAAATATGTCAGACGTAGCCTTTGAATATTAAACGACATACGCAAAACCATTGCTCGTAACAAGAGCTATTCAATTATCAAACATCTTTTTTTTTTAATGGTATTGAGCAGATAATTGGGCCTCACATCAATGAGGCGGGCCGATACGCGAACAAGCTGTAAAGAGGAAGGCCCCAAAACGGTGCATATTCTCTCCGGATGACCCAATATTATCTATAAGACGAAATACCCCCCCCCAACATGACTATATAATGTTTTAAAAGATATGCTATGAAATACCCCCACAAAAGCACCATCTTATAAAACTTAGACGAGGAAAGCTCTCGAAAGACGCTTTATCTCCTTTGACATTAACTTTATCAAAAAAGAAAACAGCTAATGAACATCAGTATATACAAGCCTATAAGGTAAGCTGTTTCTCTCAAATACAACACCTTCTGTTGTTCGCTTGCTTCATAGCGAGTTTCTACTACAGTTCCAGTAGTAATTTTTTATCCTCATATGCAATCCGAGTAATTTAAAATATAATGTTTGGTCAGGTATTCTTTTAACATTTTTAACATGTATTTTAACCACTAGCACCAATTTGTACTGAACTCATAAAATAAAGATATTTTCACATTTGTAGAATAGAACGACAGAGTCTCCTGAAGGTTGTTAGTTGCGTTATCTCTCAAACAAGATGGCGCATGGCGTTTTCTTCGATGGATCGCTCGACATTATTTGATTTTCTTAAATAAATAAAAAACTACTTGATCGATTTACGTGATTTTTGGAATATGACATCTTCATGCGTTGACAAGTACGTACATTATAAAGATTTTTTTTTCCAGATTTTTATTGTAAAAAAGATTTGTTGTGGCCCATTTATAGACTTGCACCGTAATTTTTTTATCCTCATACGCAATCTGAGTAATTTAAAATATAATGTTTAAGCGTATTCTATGACCGGGCAATGCTGGACGTTCAGCCAGTAAAAATATATTTGTGAAACAAGGTGTTAGATTTCTTTTATTAAATCAAATATCATAAAAAAAACATGGGTGGAATTAAAGTTCGTTTTTTTTTTTTTTTTTTTTTTTTGTCCAGCCGACAGGACCGCAGAAAGCCTTTTAAAAAACTTTGTCAACACGTCACAGAGGTGCTGATCTTGAAAAAAGCTGAAGTACTTGTTCTTAAAGTATCGATAAAAAACTGTAAAATGTTATTTCAAACCCCCTTAGTGGAGTACTAGCTTGCTAATTCTTAGAATTCAGTCCATTCAAATTTAAATTACCGTTAAATGTAAAATACTTTAGATATATTGACATCTTCAATAACGGATTCTGTTTGAAATTTTAGATAGATTTCTAAGTATAAGATACACCTGAAGGTTGGAGGTTACAATGGCTGAACTATTGCGAGAATAATATTTAAGATGAGAACAGTAGTCCAAATAATCCCAATTATTAATCCTCATCTAAAAAATTCAAAGAAATAAATTATATCAAACATAGAATTTAAATTACTACCGACTTGTATACATCTAATATGGTGAAAATTAAGTTAAGGAGATTTGATTTGAAGCTTTTAATATTTGGTTAGATATTTTCCGAACATTTCTCCATCTGAATTTATTAACAGATTAATGAAATTTTTATTTTCGCAAACTGTGTAATATTTTTATTTATTCATCTCTTATTCTTAGTAATAATTAACTACATTAAAAGCCACTTGAGGACAAGGTTTAATGAGATTTGATTTTTAAATTTTCAAAATTTGGTCAGGTATTCTTTTAAAATTTTTAACGTGTATTTTAACCGCTAGCACCAATTAGTACTGAGCTCATAAAATAAAGATATTTTCACATTTGTAGAATAGAACGACAGAGTCTCCTTCTAAAATTTGCAAAACAACTTTGTTAGTAAAAGTTATAGAAAAAGTTCATGTGTAGGGATGGAAATGAAAAGTAAGGCAGTCTTTTTTGGAATGGGAAAAGAGTTTATGTGTGTGTGTGTGTGTGTGTGTGTGTTTCTTTTACACGGTGGTCACCACTTATCAAGGCCCGGAAGCCACTCAGGGATAAGGGTTATTGCAAGTACAGTACGTTAGTGTGGAGATTTGATGAAGTGTTTACTTAAAGGGGCGGTTCATTAGGAATTTGTTAACGTTGGACTTGAAGACATCCAGGTTGTAGTCAGGTGGGAAGCATGCACACGGAACAGAGTTCCACAGGCGTGCAGTTCTAAGAAAGAAGCTTTGTTCATGGAATCTACGCTTGGATTTAGGCACAGATAAAGAGTGGGGAAAATTTTTCGCAGTGGATTCAGCTAGACGGGTGTTTTTCATGAAAGATTGGTGAGGGGGGACCAGAGATTGGGGTTCAGACGAGCACCTGCCATGGAAATAACAATTACACAAGGACAGGCTCGCAACGTCTCTTCTGTGGGAGAGAGATTGCAGGGTAGAGAAAAGGGCATCCCCCACTAAGCCACGAAGTCTATTTTGTACTCTGTCAAGGCAGGATAGGCTGTTTTTAGCAACTCCTGCCCAGATATGGCAGCAGTATTCCATCCTTGGACGTACTTGGCTTTTATATAGATAGAGAATTGTATCAGTAGTGAGATATCTTCTGGAGCGGTAGAAGGATCCCACCATCTTTCTAGCGACCTTGGCAACAGACTTGATGTACATGTCCCATTTCAGATCAGGAGTAAAGGACAAACCCAGAAGCTTGTAAAAACATGGGGCTTCTCCTAGACGAGAGCCATCCATTTCAATTGATGCCAGATGGGGATCAGAACGTTGATGATGTAAAAATAGGAGTTTGGTTTTAGATACATTGAAGGTAACCAGCCACGTCTTCTCCCACTGAACCATGCGCTCGAGATCAGAGGAGAGAGAATCAGAGAACTTTGTCATTTACAGCCTTTGATGTGTTGCCGTAGATGATCGTGTCATCAGCATAGATGTCAACGAATGATTTAAGTATGTGTTTAGGGAGATCATTGATGTAGATCAGGAAGAGAGTTGGGCCCAGGATTGACTCTTGAGGGACTCCAGCATTAATACTGCAGGCCTCTGATTTTTGTCCATCTACCACTACTCTTATGAGCCTATCTGAGAAATGATTTAATGATTGAGAAAACATTTACAGTTATACCATAGCTCGAAATCTTGTGAAGTAGGCCCTTATACCATACCTTGTCGAAGGCCTTTGATATGTCAAGAGCAATTACCCTAGAAAGGAAGCCTTTGTCAAGAGATTCACTAATCCTGTGAGATATAACCGTTAGCACATCTGCGGTAGATCTTGCAGAACGGAAATCATATTGTGTGTCACTAAGAAGGTTATTTCTGTGTGCGTGTGTTGAAGTTAGGATCTGTTAGTTACTATGATGAACCCTTTGTCTCATCGTCAAACCCAGGGTGGATTCTGTTACACCCAAGAGAGAAGTGGGGTGTCAGCACCAAGAGCCGGAATAAAACTGGCAGCCCAAAAGGTGTGTCCTCCTGCAAGCCAGCACGTGAAGTCCTCTTTCTAAAAACACAATGGTTTTTATTAAACTCTAACTCCAACCACCCAACTCTTTGAGATCATTCTGTTTCCCTCTCTGTCATTTGAAGATTACTCTTTCTCTTTTCCTCTGAATCATCTTTTCCTTCTCTATCTTGACCATATTCCTCTTCGATTCTCTTTTCCCTCCATTTCTGACTCATTTTCCAAAGAAACTGGCTCATTAGTCACTTGCCGGGTGGTCTGACATTTGAAGATATAACATCTTGAATGGATAATCCTTCCTCAATTTATAGTTTTTTCTATACGCTTGACGACAAACGTCTGGTTTTGAATCTCAGTTTCTTGTAACTGTCTGATTTCATTAGTTATTCAAAATCCATTTTTACCAAACCCAACTAGAAAAACAATCTCCTTCTTTAGTTCTCTTGTTCTAAAGAAATTCCATTATCAGATTTATAGTTTCCAGACATTATTTTTCTGATGGACGGAATTTTATCGACATGTTTTTCTTGAGTAAGTGTCAGCATAATCCCCTTTGACCATACACCATCTATCTGACCATCTTCTTCTATCAGAATCAGTTCCTGGCATCGCCCGGGACCTTACTACAATTATCCCTATGTCGAACCCAGAGTCAAAGGGCCAGGCAATTTTTGTTGCACCCCAGGAGAAAATGTGTTATCAGCACTGAGAGCCAGGAAGGACAGGCAAAAGAGATAGTCACTAATTTGGCAAGCCAGAAGCGATGATGACAGCTAGCACCAGTCAGCACTGAGCTTATAAACCAAAATCATGTAATTTATTTATTTATTCATTTCTTATTTATTTTGACCCAGTTGAGATATGGAAGGGGGAATAGAGAAACAATACTCCCAAAGGAGGGGATATCATTGAAGACCCAACTTTGCACCCCCCCCCCCAGGTTTTGCTACAAATAGTAGGAAGCAGTGGGTAGCCGCAAACCGGATTAGAATAAGTACTCAAATAAAACAAGAAAAACCTTATTCCATGGAGTTTCGAAGAATGCAATCGTCTTCATCAGAGGAAAGAGGTTTGCAAATAATACAATAAATTTTGCAGGTTAATGTATCACAGGCAACAAATGATAGGAAGTTTATCATATTTGAGACAGTTTGAATGGGTTCAAAGGGATTGCAAAACCAATAAAAAAAAAAAGGGGAGAAAAAAAAATGATAAAAATCCAACGGGAAAGATGGTAAAATCCAGAATAGGAAAAATCCCAAATGGATCTGTTGAAAATGCATTGGTAATCCATGGGAAAACAGAAAAATAAATATAAATATATATATATATATTTTTTTTAAATAGGCGTCACCACTTATCAAGGCCAAGAGGCCACTCGAGGATAAGGATTAAAGAGTGTACAGTAGAAATTGGACAATATAGTAATCAAAAAAAAAATACATATATATATATATTTTTTTAAATAGGCGTCACCACTTATCAAGGCCTAGAGGCCACTCGAGGATAAGGGTTAAAGAGTGTACAGTAGAAATTGGACAATACAATATAGTAATCGTTAGTAATGGAAATTCGGTAAATTTGTTAACTCATATGGAATGGCTCATCAAAAACTTGTTTACCTTAGACTTGAAGACAACGATATTGTGTGTATATATATATAAATGTGCAGGGTAAAATGGATCTTCAAGAAAAATCATCAGGTTGTGAAGAAGTCAAGATATGCAAGATTTTTTTTTTTTTTTTAATAACGCATCAAGAAAAAGAGGGTGTTAAAATGAAGATACTAAATGAGATATGAAAATTTGGTGGTGAAAGAAAAAGAGAGATAAGAGTAAAAGAAAGGAAGAATGGATATTAAAAGACTGCAGTAAACAAATACAGACGGAGGCAAATAAACTCCCTAATCTGCAAAAGAAGCCTCCCCTCCAAGACACAGATCACCTTATCCTACACTCTTCAGTCACCCGACTAATCGGAGGCTGTGTGACAGCCCATCTACCTGAAGACAATTCGTCTCCATTATTCTGCTGATAAAATTATTTCCTTTCTTTTTTTCAATTACTAACACTGGGGGGGGGGTCGATACTATCACATTGTAATTAATAAGGCCAGATCTTATAACCTCACTTTAATTTTTAACTTTGTTTAAATGACTGCACTATATTATCACAAAGTCTGGCACAAGGGCAATGACACTCAGTGTCCAGATATTCTTTTAACATTTGCATCATGTATTTTGGTTGTTCCTATTTATAATGCCTCCCCACGGGACAGAGTTAGACACCAGGGTCGTTTCTTAATGTGGAGAAAAGGAACAAAATTAAAAATCGTTTCAGTCGTGAGGGATTTCTCCTCGACTGACAGAGAACAAGAAACTGAAGTGCAGCGTCTGAAGAACAGATACTACGCATTGATCTTGTGTATTTTTGATTGTTAGCAGTAATTAGCACTGAGCTTATAAAGCAAAGATATTTTAACATTTGTAAAATAGAACACAGAGTCTCATTCTAAAATTTCATAGAAAAGCACTTTTAATTTCTAAAAAACAACTTTGTTAGTAAGAGTTGGAAAAAAGATTAAATCATAGAAAAAGTCCATGCGTATTGTTCCTTTTATGGCCGCAGTCTGTATTTCATTACAACTTGGTCTTCCAGGGATTGTATCCAGGTACTTAACATTCTTTTTCATTAGGCCAGTTGCTCCTATCACAACCGGTATAATATCTATCTTTTTCAGAGATCATTTTGTTTTTGTTTTTTTTTTGACATAGGAATCACCACATTATCGAAGTCCAGAGGCCACTCACAGATAAGGGTTAATAAGTGTACAGTAATCTATGGGACAGTGACTTAGTAATTGTTAGTAGTGTAAATTTGGTAAATTGGATTACTTAAGGGGAATGGCTCATCAATAACTTGTTTACATTGGACTTGAAGATGACCATATTATAGTCAGTTGGAAAGCAGGCAAATGGAAGAGAACAGCTTGACGTCCTGATATTTGGCTATCTTTTCCTGTTCGGCTCTGTTAAAGCCGTAGTCATTCGGCATCAATAATGAGTGCAGTTTTCAGGTTTGTTCTATATCACAATGTCTGGCTTGGGTTCTCATGTGACAATTTTAAACTAGAATTTTGCGAAGCTGCAGAGCTATAGATGCTACAAACGCATTATCTCTTGTCACTGTGCAATCGTTTATGCCTCTTCAAAACAGAGGAGGTTGTAAATGCAGAATGGCAAACGTCACAAGAATATGGTTTCTCTCCTGTGTGTGTTCGAATATGAATCGACAAATTAAACGATTTTGTAAATGAAGCATTGCAAACTTGGCAAGAATAAGCTTTCTCGCCAGTGTGCCGTTTCATGTGGTTTGACAACGTTCCTGATACGGAACACGAAAACCCACAAACGTTGCAAGAGTATGGTTTCTCCTTCGTATGTGTCCGGACATGTTGTATCAAACTTGAATTTTGTGCGCACGTATAATCGCAATATTTGCAAGATAATGGCTTGTAACCGCTGTGTATGCGCGTGTGAGCGTTTAACGTGGAACGCAATGTGAACGACATGTTGCAAATATCACAAGAGTATGGCTTTTCACCTGTGTGAGTTCGAAGGTGACCTTGTAGACTATGTTTTCTCGAACAAGAAAATCCGCACACGTTGCAGGAAAATATTTTCTCGTTGACGTGGATTTTTTTGTGGACTTTTAAGCTAATTGCGTCCATACACGTAAATCTGCAAACTGTGCAGGAAAATATTTTCTCCTTGATGTGAATTTTTTTATGAACTTTTAAGCTGATTTCATCCGAACATACAAATTCACAAGTATCGCAAGAAAATTGTTTATCATGTTCGTGTTTTTGAAGATGTATTTTTAAATATAAAGGTTTTGAAAATTCTAAGCCACAAATTTGACAAGAATTTTGTTTTTTGGAAACTTTTGATGCAACATTTTTGGTAATTTGGTCTTTGGTAGAAGAATCCGATTCCATTTTAATGTTTATTCCTGGTGCATTTTCTTGAATTTGGTCTTCAGTGGAATCAGATTCCCTTTTGATTTTTATTCCTGGTGAATCCATCAGTATTCCAGCAAATCTGTAGATGAGAAAGAAATATTTCCATATACGTCTATATAGTTTTATAGATAAAATATTTAAAAAGCAGTTTCAGGTACGAATATATGTTCAGTTTAGTCCCTTGCAATTGGTTTTCAACCTGCGGAAGGGTGGAACGTTTTTCATTCTTTCTTTTTGATTCTTTTTTGTCTGTACTAAACATTGTGTTTTCTTTGGTTCACGTTTGCCATATTTTCAGCCTTTCTGTAAGAAGGTTACCTCAAATTGATAGCAAAAAAGCAGGATATGGGATAACAAGGGATTATTCAGCTTACAGAGGTGGGTCTTGAAGGGGAAGTAAAAGAACTCTTATATCTATGGATGACATCAGACCATTTTTCTGTTACTCAAAGCTAGGTGCCTGAATTGGGCAGGTTATATCAACACTCAAGTCTTATTAAATGTCACTGGACGAGAATTTGGGTGTATAAGATGGGATGTATTTAATCTTTTACATGTGGTCGTTTTCGGTTTTCAGAAAGAAGTTACGTGTGTTCAATTACCGTTGCAAGTACATATTGCTTGTAAATAACGATGCCATTTCATTGTAAACCTTAAACATCTTTTCACTCCCTCCATTATTAGTCGGTAAAATAATTCCAGCATATTGCAACGATAACGGCCTCTATATAGTTTTATAGATAAAATATTTAAAAAGCAGCGTATATATATATATTATATATATATATATATAATAGAAATGGTTTCTAGGGTTTTTAAATTAAAAGGCGAGTGAAACCATTTTTTTTAAGTCCTTTGCGAGCAAAAAGAAAATCTCTTTGGACTTACTTTGATTTCTATGCAATTCCCCCCCCCCCCGGTTAATTTAAAAAAATTTTTTATATTAATTTTATTTTTCTCTACCCCACCGTATTCATGACAATTTTTTTTATCTCAATTTTTCTCAGTTTAGCTCTGTTGAGCAATGAACAAAACCTGGTTAGCCCTTTCCCATTTTTTTTAATCATCATGTTAATTTGTCTATATTTAACTATAATTAAAGAGTTTATTTAACTATAATTAAAGAGTTTATTTAACTATAATTAAAGAGTTTATTTAACCATAACTAAAGAGTTTACTAATGGCTGCTATATATATAGTTTTATAGACAAAATATTTAAAAAGCAGTGTATATATATATATATAATAAAAATAGTTTCTAGGGTTTTTAAATTAAAAGGCGAGTGAAACCATTTTTTTTAAGTCCTTAAGACCTTTGCGAGCAAAAAGAAAATCTCTTTGGACTTAATTTGATTTTCATGCAATCCCCCCCCCCCAGTTAATTTAAAAAAACTTTTTATATTAATTTTATTTTTCTCTACCCCACCATATTCATGACAATTTTTTTTATCTCAATTTTTCTCAGTTTAGCTCTGTTGAGCAATGAACAAAACCTGGTTAGCCCTTTCCCATTTTTTTTAATCATCATGTTAATTTGTCTATATTTAACTATAATTAAAGAGTTTATTTAACTATAATTAAAGAGTTTATTTAACTATAACTAAAGAGTTTATTTAACTATAATTAAAGAGTTTATTTAACTATAATTTAAGAGGTTATTTAACTATAATTAAAGAGTTTACTAATGGCTGCTAGAAAAAAATGGTCATTAATCAACAAAAACTATTAATAAGTTTTAAAATGCAATTCTGTTTGGAAAAAAAAGTACATTTTAAAATATGAAATTCTTCAACTACTCTCCTAAATAAAAACGGATTTCTTCAAATTATTCTTATTATTTGGAGTTTTCCGAATACTATTTTCATCTTGAGTGTCATTTTCAAAACGTTTTGATCAGTGTAACCTCTGACCTCCTGCAGGTTTACCTTGTCAAAGTCAGGAATTAGTGTAGGTGATTGAAAAATAAAACTACCAATTACTCAGGATATCTATCCAGTCATGGCTGATGGAACAAAAGTATGCTACCTTTTCATGAATTAAATATAGGGTTCTGTTCAAAATTCTGTGCACATTCCCGAGTTCGACAGAAACATTCGAGTTCAAAAAGATACAACCGAAGTCTGAAACATTGTGGAAATGACACTCAAGATGAGAACAGTAGTCTGAAGAATCCAACCAATAGGAATAACCAACCTTCATCTAAAAACTTTAGAAACATTTTAAAATACATTACAATATTTTTAATTATGCGGTTACTGCGGTATTAGTTTGAATCAACTTGCTTGTGTTCAACTAAAGTTCAGAGAAGTAGAAAGGTCAAGACTGACAGGCTTCAAATTCATCGGCTTAAAGGCACATTGCACTTGCATGCTAGCAGGGATCATGAGGCAGGTCAGTGAATTTTGAGTATGAACCAGTTAAGAGGATATACCACCTCACACACGGCACATAAAAATCAATCTTGGTCGCAAAAATCCGAAACAGAAAGAGACACCCGTTTATTTAAATATCTTTTATTTAAATACGTTCGTTTTGTTACTTATTTTAAAAAAATGTTTTGTAAATATATACTTTTTCTTTTAAATCTTCAAAGGTTTTGTAAATATATTTTTAAAAAAATGCTGGTGAATATTCGAGCAGGTTTGCTATTTGACGTGTTTTAAAACAACTGACGCCATGTGCTTGTGCCAATCTCAAGGTCGAATCACCGGTGTTAGTTGAATTGTGCGCCTGGCACCGCCAGGCGTCGTCGTCTGCTACAGGGTATCTATTCTTTACTTCATCCAAATATCGTTTACGAAAAATAAGTACATTGTTATAAAGTTCATTCTTCTCTTGATAATTGCTAAAAATTTCGTATTGATTGGATGATTATCTGATTTTTGGTAGATTTTTAAAAAGACGGTCCGTCAAAAAGTACTTACCTGCCCCCCCCCAGTTTTGGAGGTGCCTTATTTAGTTTCTTTATTTATTTATTTTATATATTTTATAAGTACGACTCTTAACGAATATCTTCGTATCAATGTGGATTGTAAAAATGGGTTTGTTTTACAATGCAGAGATTCATAAAAGTGGTAAAAAAAAAGTTAAATATATCACAAATAAATGTTACCAAAGGCAAGATGAGTTACTCCTCTACCTAGCAGAATTAAGCTTTTAGTGTTTTTACTTAATGTAACATGTTTATTCAGCTCGACAAACAATTAATGTTAACCGGTGGACGAGCAAAACAAAGAAAATGGCCGCGTAACAAATATATTGCGGCCATTTTCCCTTGTCCCTGTGTTTTTTGGTACTAGTGCCGAGAGTGATCCGGACGTAAATAATAACGTTATTATTTAAAAAGCCATTCTTAACATGGGGAGGGGAGGGTGTTTTGTACCTATTCTATGCTTTCAACCTTACAATTGAATAAAAAATATATCATAAAACTTTAATTAAACTTGGAAATACGATTCAAAAAATAGCGCGGATCACTCTCTGCACTTCCACCCCCCCTTTTTTTTTTAAAGCAAATATAAAAAGGTACCTCTACAGTTTATCGCCGAAAATGGAAACGCCATCTTTTTCAAGCATCTTTCGTCAGAATCAGAGAGAAATCAGTATTTCGAGGTGGGGTGGGGGTTTCATTACCAAAGCCGTTCTTAACATAGGGAAAGTTGAAAGTGTTTATACTACGTAAAACAAACCCAATTTAAGGCTGGAATTTATACATACTTATATATACTTACCTACCTCCTCTTAAAATATCGATTACAAAAATAAAATCTGTAAACCGTGATTTCCAAAGATTTTTTATGCTTTTCTATCAAAAAGGACCGATTTTAATATATGTGGAAATCGGAGATTTAAAAAGCACGTGGTGTTTAATTAATGATTTTACAAACTACGTTATAAAACGTAAGAAAAGAAATACGTTGGCCATTAATGGCCTCTTTCGAGTGTCATCGTTGAAGAGTTCGTTTCAAGGGAAATAACTTCTGATTATTAACTATAGTAATATGAAGTTTTTAAATTGTCGTTTTTAAAGTAGTTTCTGGATAACATCAAAATTTATTTTGAACGCAGAAAAAGACGGTGATTCTTTTCTGGGACGCCGGGACGCCAAAAAGTACGCCACGGGCCAAATTTCATTCCGTCATTAAAACAACTTTATATAGAAAAAACACCTTATTTTTACACTTTTATCTCGCGAATAAACATTAAATTATATATTGAAAACCGCGTTTATTATTTTTAATATCCAACAACGGAGTTGACGTCAATAATTCCGATTTTAAAACAAAACTAATTTTTTTGACAAGAATGTTCAGACATTTACCTAGCAAATAAGCATAAAATATATAGGAAAAACCACGTTTATTATTTTTTAAAAAATCAAAATCATACATTGGGTATGAAGTTGTTTTGTTTTTTTTGTTTTTTTCTTAAACGAAACGGGCTTCATACGCGGTGTATAATTTTGATTTTTTTTAAAATAATAAACGCGGTTTTTCATGTATATTTTTTATGCTTATTTGCTAGGTAAATGTCTGAACATTCTTGTAAAAATAAACTTTATTCAATTTTATTCTTTAGAAAAAATAATTCACGAGTACGCCAAACACAATTTTATCAAACAAAGTCACTTTCGTTTAAGAAAAAAAAAAAAAAGAAGTCAACTTCAGACCCGATGTATAATTTGGATTTTTAAAAAAATAATAAACGCAGTTTTTCCTATATAATTTTATGCTTATTTGCTAGGTAAATGTCTGACCATTCTTGTAAAAGCAAACTTTATTCCATTTTATTCTTTAGAAAAAATAATTCATGAGTACAATTTTATCAAACCAAGTCACTTTCGTTTAAGGAAAAGAAAAGGAAGTCAACTTCATACCGATGTATAATTTGATTTTTTTAAAAATAATAAACGCTTCTTTTCAGATGTATTTTTATACTTATTCGCTAGGTACATTCTTGTAAAAATAAACTTTTTATACGTATTCGCTAGGTACATTCTTGTAAAAATAAACTTTTTATACGTATTCGCTAGGTACATTCTTGTAAAAATAAACTTTATTCAATTTTATTCTTTAGAAAAAATAATTCATAAGTACGCCAAACAGAGATTTATCAAAAAAATTAGTTTTGTTTTCAAATCGGAATTATTGTCTTCAACTCCGTTGTTGGATATTAAAAATAATAACCGCGGTTTTCAATATATAATTTCATGTTTATTCGCGAGATAAAAGTGTAAAAACAAGTTGTTTTTTTTTTTTTTTTCTGTATAAAGTTGTTTTTATGACAGAATGAAATTTGGCCCGTGACATACTTTTAGGCGAGCTGGCGTTCTGGCGCCCGTGAATATTTATATGTAGGAATAAAAAATTTAGGAAAACTCGTCTCCGGAAAACTCGTACCCGGAAAACTTGACCCCCAAAAACTCGTTCCCTTTTGCTAGGTAGGAAAACTGGTCCCTTATTGAATAAATATCGATTGAAAACACATTTTATTACCGTTCTTGAAGGAGATATTGTTTTTAAAAGAGACTATGCACCCCCATAATATTTAAAAAATTATATTTTTAATTCTTGCTTCAAAAGAAAAAAAAAACTTGATCACGGAGTCAAGATACGAAAAACGAAACCAAATATTTATTTAAAAAAATACTCTAGTTTTAACACTTTTTGTGTCATTACGAAACAAAAATAAAGAAAACACGTATTATCAAAGAAAGCAACTATTTTATTTAGAAGAGTTAATTTAGTTTAAATAATTCCCATAATAATTTTAAAAATATTTTTACATGTTTATTGTTTTAAAAAAATTAAATTGATTTTTCTAAGTTTTCGTTTTCTACCTAGCTTTGTACGTTTTTGGTGTTTAAACTTATTTTAAAGAGTTTATTTAGTTAAAAAGAAATAACAAGTAATGTCAGACTCGACATTACTTAGTAAATAATTTTTTACAAAAAATGTCCGAAAATAAAAGAAAATACTGAGGTAGATATAGTTGTAAAGAAAAAAGTTTAAAAGAAAATAAATTTGTATATTTTTAAGTACTGCACTCACTACTGCACAAGTGCCCCCGAAATGACGTTTAAACGATACCCTCCCCTAAGAATGACTTACGAAATAATAACGTTATTATTTCAGCGCAGTCAGTACCAAAATTACATAAGACCGTGTTTTCTTTTTTGTTTTGTAATAACACAAGAATTTATTCAAACTGAATGAATTTTTCTAAATAAAACAATTTCTTTCTATGATAATACGTGTTTTCTTTCTTTATTTTTGTTTCGTAAATGACACAAAAAGTGTTAAAACTAGAGTATTTTTTAAATAAATATTTGGTTTCGTTTTTCGTATCTTGACTCCGTGATTAATTTTTTTAAAGCAAGAGTTAAAAATAACTTTTAAAAAATATTATGGGTGTGTAGTCTCTTTTAAAAACAATATCTCCTTCAAGAACGGTAATAAAATGTGTTTTCAATAGATATTTATTCAATAAGGGACCAGTTTTCCTACCTAGTAAAAAGGTTTTTTTGGGGGTACGAGTTTTCCGGGTACGGGTTTTCCGGAGACGAGTTTTCCGGGCACCAGGAATAAACGTTAATATTGATATGTAGGAATAAACGTTAACATTTGTATGTAGGAATAAACGTTTATATTTATATGTAGAAATAAACGTTAATATTTATATGTAGGAAAACTCGTTAATATTTATATGTAGGAATAAACGTTAATATTTATATGTAGGAATAAACGTTAATATTTGTATGTAGGAATAAACGTTAATATTTATATGTAGGAATAAACGTTAACATTTGTATGTAGGAATAAACGTTTATATTTATATGTAGGAATAAACATTAATATTTGTATGTAGGAATAAACGTTAATATTTACATGTAGGAATAAACGTTAATATTTACATGTAGGAATAAACGTGAATATTTATATGTAGGAATGAACGTTAATATTTATATGTAGGAATAAACGTTAACATTTATATGTAGGAATAAACGTTAATATTTATATGTAGGAATAAACGTTAATATTTATATGTAGGAATAAACGTTTATATTTATATGTAGGAATAAACGTTTATATTTATATGTAGGAATAAACGTGAATATTTATATGTAGGAATAAACGTTAATATTTATATGTAGGAATAAACGTTAATATTTACATGTAGGAATAAACGTTAATATTTATATGTAGGAATAAACGTGAATATTTACATGTAGGAATAAACGTTAATATTTATATGTAGGAATAAACGTTAATATTTATATGTAGGAATAAACGTGAATATTTACATGTAGGAATAAACGTGAATATTTACATGTAGGAATAAACATTAATATTTATATGTAGGAATAAACGTTAATATTTATATGTAGGAATAAACATTAATATTTATATGTAGGAATAAACGTTAATATTTATATGTAGGAATAAACGTGAATATTTATATGTAGGAATAAACATTAATATTTATATGTAGGAATAAACGTGTATATTTATATGTAGGAATAAACGTTAATATTTATATGTAGGAATAAACGTTAATATTTATATGTAGAAATAAACATTAATATTTATATGTAGGAATAAACGTTAATATTTATATGTAGGAATAAACGTGAATATTTACATGTAGGAATAAACATTAATATTTATATGTAGGAATAAACGTGTATATTTATATGCAGGAATAAACGTTAATATTTATATGTAGGAATAAACGTGAATATTTATATGTAGGAATAAACGTGAATATTTATATGTAGGAATAAACGTTAATATTTATATGTAGGAATAAACATTAATATTTATATGTAGGAATAAACGTGTATATTTATATGTAGGAATAAACGTTAATATTTATATGTAGGAATAAACATTAATATTTATATGTAGGAATAAACGTTAATATGTATATGTAGGAATAAACATTAATATTTATATGTAGGAATAAACGTGTATATTTATATGTAGGAATAAACGTTAATATTTATATGTAGGAATAAACATTAATATTTATATGTAGGAATAAACGTGTATATTTATATGCAGGAATAAACGTTAATATTTATATGTAGGAATAAACGTTAATATTTATATGTAGGAATAAACGTTGATATTTATATGTAGGAATAAACGTTAATATTTATATGTAGGAATAAACGTTAATATTTATATGTATAATAAACGTGAATATTTATATGTAGGAATAAACGTTAATATTTATATGTAGGAATAAACATTAATATTTATATGTAGGAATAAACGTGTATATTTATATGTAGGAATGAACGTTAATATTTATATGCAGGAATAAACGTTAATATTTATATGTAGGAATAAACGTGAATATTTATATGTAGGAATAAACGTTAATATTTATATGTAGGAATAAACATTAATATTTATATGTAGGAATAAACGTTAACATTTATATGTAGGAATAAACGTTAATATTTATATGTAGGAATAAACATTAATATTTATATGTAGGAATAAACGTGAATATTTATATGTAGAAATAAACGTGAATATTTATATGTAGGAATAAACATTAATATTTATATGTAGGAATAAACGTTAATATTTATATGTAGGAATAAACATTAATATTTATATGTAGAAATAAACGTTAATATTTATATGTAGAAATGAACGTTAATATTTATATGTAGGAATAAACGTTAATATTTATATGTAGGAATAAACGTGAATATTTATATGTAGAGATAAACGTGAATATTTATATGTAGGAATAAACGTTAATATTTATATGTAGGAATAAACGTTAATATTTATATGTAGGAATAAAGAATTTAGGAAAACTCGTACCCGGAAAACTCGACCCCAAAAACTCGTCCCCTTTTGCTAGGTAGGAAAACTGGTCCCTTATTGAATAAATATCGATTGAAAACACATTTTATTACCGTTCTTGAAGGAGATATTGTTTTTAAAAGAGACTATGCACCCCCATAATATTTAAAAAAATTATATTTTTAATTCTTGCTTAAAAAAAAATAAACTTGATCACGGAGTCAAGATACGAAAAACGAAACCAAATATTTATTTAAAAAAATACTCTAGTTTTAACACTTTTTGTGTCATTACGAAACAAAAATAAAGAAAGAAAACACGTATTATCAAAGAAAGCAACTATTTTATTTAGAAGAATTAATTCAGTTTTAATAATTCCCATAATATTTTTAAAAATATTTTTACATGTTTATTGTTTTAAAAAAATTAAATTGATTTTTCTAAGTTTTCGTTTTCTACCTAGCTTTGTACGTTTTTGGTGTTTAAACTTATTTTAAAGAGTTTATTTAGTTAAAAAGAAATAACAAGTAATGTCAGACTCGACATTACTTAGTAAATAATTTTTTACAAAAAAATGTCCGAAAATAAAAGAAAATACTGAGGTAGATATAGTTTTAAAGAAAAAAGTTTAAAAGAAAATAAATTTGTATATTTTAAGTACTGCACTACTGCACAAGTGCCCCCGAAATGACGTTTAAACGATACCCTCCCCTAAGAATGACTTACGAAATAATAACGTTATTATTTCAGCGCAGTCAGTACCAAAATTACATAAGACCGTGTTTTCTTTTTTGTTTTGTAATAACACAAGAATTTATTCAAACTGAATGAATTTTTCTAAATAAAACAATTTCTTTCTATGATAATACGTGTTTTCTTTCTTTATTTTTGTTTCGTAATGACACAAAAAATGTTAAAACTAGAGTATTTTTTAAATAAATATTTGGTTTCGTTTTCCGTATCTTGACTCCGTAATTAATTTTTTCAAAGCAAGAGTTAAAAATAACTTTTAAAAAATATTATGGGTGTGTATAGTCTCTTTTAAAAACAATATCTCCTTCAAGAACGGTAATAAAATGTGTTTTCAATAGATATTTATTCAATAAGGGACCAGTTTTCCTACCTAGAAAACAGGGTTTTTTGGGGGTACGAGTTTTCAGGTACGGGTTTTCCGGAGACGAGTTTTCCGGGCACCAGGAATAAACGTTAATATTGATATGTAGGAATAAACGTTAATATTTATATGTAGGAATAAACGTTAATATTTATATGTAGGAATAAACGTTAACATTTGTATGTAGGAATAAACATTAATATTTATATGTAGAAATAAACGTTAATATTTATATGTAGAAATAAACGTTAATATTTATATGTAGAAATAAACGTTAATATTTATATGTAGAAATAAACGTTAATATTTATATGTAGAAATAAACGTTAATATTGATATGTAGAAATAAACGTTAATATTGATATGTAGGAATAAACGTTAATATTTATATGTAGGAATAAACGTTAACATTTGTATGTAGGAATAAACATTAATATTTATATGTAGGAATAAACGTTAATATTTATATGTAGAAATAAACGTTAATATTTATATGTAGAAATAAACATTAATATTTATATGTAGAAATAAGCGTTAATATTGATATGTAGAAATAAACGTTAATATTGATATGTAGAAATAAACGTTAATATTGATATGTAGGAATAAACGTTAATATTGATATGTAGGAATAAACATTAATATTTATATGTAGGAATAAACATTAATATTTATATGTAGGAATAAACATTAATTTTTATATGTAGGAATAAACGTTTATATTTATATGTAGAAATAAACATTAATATTTATATGTAGGAATAAACGTTTATATTTATATGTAGGAATAAACATTAATATTTATATGTAGAAACAAACATTAATATTTATATGTAGGAATAAACGTTAATATTGATATGTAGAAATAAACGTTAATATTTATATGTAGAAATAAACGTTAATATTTATAGGTAGAAATAAACGTTAATATTTATAGGTAGAAATAAACGTTAATATTTATATGTAGAAATAAACATTAATATTTATATGTAGAAATAAACGTTAATATTTATATGTAGGAATAAACGTTAATATTTATATGTAGAAATAAACGTTAATATTTATATGTAGAAATAAACGTTAATATTTTTATGTCGGAATAAACGTTAATATTTATATGTAGAAATAAACGTTAATATTTATATGTAGAAATAAACGTTAATATTTATATGTAGGAATGAACGGAAATATTTATATGTAGAAATAAACGTTAATATTTATATGTAGGAATAAACGTTAATATTTATATGTAGAAATAAACGTAAATATTTATATGTAGGAATAAACATTAATATTTATATGTAGGAATAAACGTTAATATTTATATGTAGGAATAAACGTTAATATTTATATGTAGAAATAAACGTTAATATTTATATGTAGGAATAAACATTAATATTTATATGTAGGAATAAACGTTCATATTTATATGTAGGAATAAACGTTAATATTTATATGTAGAAATAAACGTTAATATTTATATGTAGAAATAAACGTTAATATTTATATGTAGAAATAAACGTTAATATTGATATGTAGGAATAAACATTAATATTTATACGTAGGAATAAACATTAATATTTATACGTAGGAATAAACATTAATATTTATATGTAGGAATAAACATTTATATTTATATGTAGGAATAAACATTAATATTTATATGTAGGAATAAACATTAATATTTATATGTAGGAATAAACATTAATATTTATATGTAGGAATAAACATTAATATTTATATGTAGGAATAAACATTAATATTTATATGTAGGAATAAACGTTAATATTGATATGTAGGAATAAACATTAATATTTATATGTAGGAATAAACGTTAATATTTATATGTAGAAATAAACATTAATATTGATATGTAGGAATAAACATTAAAATTTATATGTAGGAATAACCATTAATATTTATATGTAGAAATAAACGTTAATATTTATATGTAGGAATAAACGTTAATATTTATATGTAGAAATAAACGTTAATATTTATATGTAGAAATAAACGTTAATATTTATATGTAGAAATAAACGTTAATATTTATATGTAGGAATAAACATTAATATTTATATGTAGGAATAAACGTTAATATTTATATGTAGGAATAAACGTTAATATTTGTATGTATGAATAAACGTTAATATTGATATGTAGGAATAAACGTTTATATTGATATGTAGGAATAAACATTAATATTTATATGTAGGAATAAACATTAATATTTATATGTAGGAATAAACATAAATTTTTATATGTAGGAATAAACGTTTATATTTATATGTAGAAATCAACATTAATATTTATATGTAGGAATAAACGTTTATATTTATATGTAGGAATAAACATTAATATTTATATGTAGAAACAAACATTAATATTTATATGTAGGAATAAACGTTAATATTTATATGTAGAAATAAACGTTAATATTGATATGTAGAAATAAACGTTAATATTTATATGTAGAAATAAACGTTAATATTTATAGGTAGAAATAAACGTTAATATTTATATGTAGAAATAAACATTAATATTTATATGTAGAAATAAACGTTAATATTTATATGTAGGAATAAACGTTAATATTTATATGTAGAAATAAACGTTAATATTTATATGTAGGAATAAACGTTAATATTTATATGTAGGAATAAACGTTAATATTTATATGTAGGAATAAACGTTAATATTTATATGTAGAAATAAACGTTAATATTTATATGTAGGAATAAACATTAATATTTATATGTAGGAATAAACGTTAATATTTATATGTAGGAATAAACGTTAATATTTATATGTAGAAATAAACGTTAATATTTATATGTAGGAATAAACATTAATATTTATATGTAGGAATAAACGTTAATATTTATATGTAGAAATAAACGTAAATATTTATATGTAGAAATAAACGTTAATATTTATATGTAGGAATAAACGTTAATATTTATATGTAGAAATAAACATTAATATTTATATGTAGGAATAAACATTAATATTTATATGTAGGAATAAACGTTAATATTTATATGTAGAAATAAACGTTAATATTTATATGTAGAAATAAACGTTAATATTGATATGTAGGAATAAACATTAATATTTATATGTAGAAATAAACATTAATATTTATACGTAGGAATAAACATTAATATTTAGATGTAGGAATAAACATTAATATTTATATGTAGGAATAAACGTTAATATTTATATGTAGAAATAAACGTTAATATTGATATGTAGAAATAAACATTAATATTTATATGTAGAAATAAACGTTAATATTTATATTTAGAAATAAACGTTAATATTTATATGTAGGAATAAACGTTAATATTTATATGTAGAAATAAACGTTAATATTTATATGTAGAAATAAACGTTAATATTGATATGTAGAAATAAACGTTAATATTTATATGTAGGAATAGACATTAATATTTATATGTAGAAATAAACGTTAATATTTATATGTAGGAATAAACATTAAAATTTATATGTAGGAATAAACATTAATATTTATATGTAGAAATAAACGTTAATATTTATATGTAGAAATAAACATTAATATTTATATGTAGGAATAAACATTAATATTTATATGTAGGAATAAACATTAATATTTATATGTAGAAATAAACGTTAATATTTATATGTAGAAATAAACATTAATATTTATATGTAGGAATAAACGTGAATATTTATATGTAGAAATAAACGTTAATATTTATATGTAGGAATAAACATTAATATTTATATGTAGAAATAAACGTTAATATTTATATGTAGAAATAGACATTAATATTTATATGTAGGAATAAACATTAATATTCATATGTAGGAATAAACGTTAATATTTATATGTAGAAATAAACATTAATATTTATATGTAGAAATAAACATTAATATTCATATGTAGGAATAAACATTAATATTTATATGTAGAAATAAACATGAATATTTATATGTAGGAATAAACGTTAATATTTATATGTAGAAATAACCGTTAATATTTATATGTAGGAATAAACGTTAATATTTATATGTAGAAATAAACGTTAATATTGATATGTAGAAATAAACGTTAATATTTATATGTAGAAATAAACATTAATATTGATATGTAGGAATAAACGTTAATATTTATATGTAGGAATAAACGTTAATATTTATATGTAGAAATAAACATTAATATTTATATGTAGAAAAAAACATTAATATTTATATGTAGGAATAAACATTAATATTTATATGTAGAAATAAACGTTAATATTTATATGTAGAAATAAACATTAATATTTATATGTAGGAATAAACATTAATATTCATATGTAGGAATAAACGTTAATATTTATATGTAGAAATAAACATTAATATTTATATGTAGAAATAAACATTAATATTCATATGTAGGAATAAACATTAATATTTATATGTAGAAATAAACATGAATATTTATATGTAGGAATAAACGTTAATATTTATATGTAGAAATAAACGTTAATATTTATATGTAGGAATAAACATTAATATTCATATGTAGAAATAAACGTTAATATTTATATGTAGGAATAAACATTAATATTTATATGTAGAAATAAACGTTAATATTTATATGTAGAAATAAACATTAATATTGATATGTAGGAATAAACGTTAATATTTATATGTAGGAATAAACGTTAATATTTATATGTAGAAATAAACGTTAATATTTATATGTAGAAATAAACGTTAATATTTATATGTAGGAATAAACATTAATATTTATATGTAGGAATAAACGTTTATATTTATATGTAGGAATAAACATTAATATTTATATGTAGAAACAAACATTAATATTTATATGTAGGAATAAACGTTAATATTTATATGTAGAAATAAACGTTAATATTGATATGTAGAAATAAACGTTAATATTTATATGTAGAAATAAACGTTAATATTTATAGGTAGAAATAAACGTTAATATTTATATGTAGAAATAAACATTAATATTTATATGTAGAAATAAACGTTAATATTTATATGTAGGAATAAACGTTAATATTTATATGTAGAAATAAACGTTAATATTTATATGTAGGAATAAACGTTAATATTTATATGTAGGAATAAACGTTAATATTTATATGTAGGAATAAACGTTAATATTTATATGTAGAAATAAACGTTAATATTTATATGTAGGAATAAACATTAATATTTATATGTAGGAATAAACGTTAATATTTATATGTAGGAATAAACGTTAATATTTATATGTAAAAATAAACGTTAATATTTATATGTAGGAATAAACATTAATATTTATATGTAGGAATAAACGTTAATATTTATATGTAGAAATAAACGTAAATATTTATATGTAGAAATAAACGTTAATATTTATATGTAGGAATAAACGTTAATATTTATATGTAGAAATAAACATTAATATTTATATGTAGGAATAAACATTAATATTTATATGTAGGAATAAACGTTAATATTTATATGTAGAAATAAACGTTAATATTTATATGTAGAAATAAACGTTAATATTTATATGTAGAAATAAACGTTAATATTGATATGTAGGAATAAACATTAATATTTATATGTAGAAATAAACATTAATATTTATACGTAGGAATAAACATTAATATTTAGATGTAGGAATAAACATTAATATTTATATGTAGGAATAAACGTTAATATTTATATGTAGAAATAAACGTTAATATTGATATGTAGAAATAAACATTAATATTTATATGTAGAAATAAACGTTAATATTTATATTTAGAAATAAACGTTAATATTTATATGTAGGAATAAACGTTAATATTTATATGTAGAAATAAACGTTAATATTTATATGTAGAAATAAACGTTAATATTGATATGTAGAAATAAACGTTAATATTTATATGTAGGAATAGACATTAATATTTATATGTAGAAATAAACGTTAATATTTATATGTAGGAATAAACATTAAAATTTATATGTAGGAATAAACATTAATATTTATATGTAGAAATAAACGTTAATATTTATATGTAGAAATAAACATTAATATTTATATGTAGGAATAAACATTAATATTTATATGTAGGAATAAACATTAATATTTATATGTAGAAATAAACGTTAATATTTATATGTAGAAATAAACATTAATATTTATATGTAGGAATAAACGTGAATATTTATATGTAGAAATAAACGTTAATATTTATATGTAGGAATAAACATTAATATTTATATGTAGAAATAAACGTTAATATTTATATGTAGAAATAAACGTTAATATTTATAGGTAGAAATAAACGTTAATATTTATAGGTAGAAATAAACGTTAATATTTATATGTAGAAATAAACATTAATATTTATATGTAGAAATAAACGTTAATATTTATATGTAGGAATAAACGTTAATATTTATATGTAGAAATAAACGTTAATATTTATATGTAGAAATAAACGTTAATATTTTTATGTCGGAATAAACGTTAATATTTATATGTAGAAATAAACGTTAATATTTATATGTAGAAATAAACGTTAATATTTATATGTAGGAATGAACGGAAATATTTATATGTAGAAATAAACGTTAATATTTATATGTAGGAATAAACGTTAATATTTATATGTAGAAATAAACGTAAATATTTATATGTAGGAATAAACATTAATATTTATATGTAGGAATAAACGTTAATATTTATATGTAGGAATAAACGTTAATATTTATATGTAGAAATAAACGTTAATATTTATATGTAGGAATAAACATTAATATTTATATGTAGGAATAAACGTTCATATTTATATGTAGGAATAAACGTTAATATTTATATGTAGAAATAAACGTTAATATTTATATGTAGAAATAAACGTTAATATTTATATGTAGAAATAAACGTTAATATTGATATGTAGGAATAAACATTAATATTTATACGTAGGAATAAACATTAATATTTATACGTAGGAATAAACATTAATATTTATATGTAGGAATAAACATTTATATTTATATGTAGGAATAAACATTAATATTTATATGTAGGAATAAACATTAATATTTATATGTAGGAATAAACATTAATATTTATATGTAGGAATAAACATTAATATTTATATGTAGGAATAAACATTAATATTTATATGTAGGAATAAACGTTAATATTGATATGTAGGAATAAACATTAATATTTATATGTAGGAATAAACGTTAATATTTATATGTAGAAATAAACATTAATATTGATATGTAGGAATAAACATTAAAATTTATATGTAGGAATAACCATTAATATTTATATGTAGAAATAAACGTTAATATTTATATGTAGGAATAAACGTTAATATTTATATGTAGAAATAAACGTTAATATTTATATGTAGAAATAAACGTTAATATTTATATGTAGAAATAAACGTTAATATTTATATGTAGGAATAAACATTAATATTTATATGTAGGAATAAACGTTAATATTTATATGTAGGAATAAACGTTAATATTTGTATGTATGAATAAACGTTAATATTGATATGTAGGAATAAACGTTTATATTGATATGTAGGAATAAACATTAATATTTATATGTAGGAATAAACATTAATATTTATATGTAGGAATAAACATAAATTTTTATATGTAGGAATAAACGTTTATATTTATATGTAGAAATCAACATTAATATTTATATGTAGGAATAAACGTTTATATTTATATGTAGGAATAAACATTAATATTTATATGTAGAAACAAACATTAATATTTATATGTAGGAATAAACGTTAATATTTATATGTAGAAATAAACGTTAATATTGATATGTAGAAATAAACGTTAATATTTATATGTAGAAATAAACGTTAATATTTATAGGTAGAAATAAACGTTAATATTTATATGTAGAAATAAACATTAATATTTATATGTAGAAATAAACGTTAATATTTATATGTAGGAATAAACGTTAATATTTATATGTAGAAATAAACGTTAATATTTATATGTAGGAATAAACGTTAATATTTATATGTAGGAATAAACGTTAATATTTATATGTAGGAATAAACGTTAATATTTATATGTAGAAATAAACGTTAATATTTATATGTAGGAATAAACATTAATATTTATATGTAGGAATAAACGTTAATATTTATATGTAGGAATAAACGTTAATATTTATATGTAGAAATAAACGTTAATATTTATATGTAGGAATAAACATTAATATTTATATGTAGGAATAAACGTTAATATTTATATGTAGAAATAAACGTAAATATTTATATGTAGAAATAAACGTTAATATTTATATGTAGGAATAAACGTTAATATTTATATGTAGAAATAAACATTAATATTTATATGTAGGAATAAACATTAATATTTATATGTAGGAATAAACGTTAATATTTATATGTAGAAATAAACGTTAATATTTATATGTAGAAATAAACGTTAATATTGATATGTAGGAATAAACATTAATATTTATATGTAGAAATAAACATTAATATTTATACGTAGGAATAAACATTAATATTTAGATGTAGGAATAAACATTAATATTTATATGTAGGAATAAACGTTAATATTTATATGTAGAAATAAACGTTAATATTGATATGTAGAAATAAACATTAATATTTATATGTAGAAATAAACGTTAATATTTATATTTAGAAATAAACGTTAATATTTATATGTAGGAATAAACGTTAATATTTATATGTAGAAATAAACGTTAATATTTATATGTAGAAATAAACGTTAATATTGATATGTAGAAATAAACGTTAATATTTATATGTAGGAATAGACATTAATATTTATATGTAGAAATAAACGTTAATATTTATATGTAGGAATAAACATTAAAATTTATATGTAGGAATAAACATTAATATTTATATGTAGAAATAAACGTTAATATTTATATGTAGAAATAAACATTAATATTTATATGTAGGAATAAACATTAATATTTATATGTAGGAATAAACATTAATATTTATATGTAGAAATAAACGTTAATATTTATATGTAGAAATAAACATTAATATTTATATGTAGGAATAAACGTGAATATTTATATGTAGAAATAAACGTTAATATTTATATGTAGGAATAAACATTAATATTTATATGTAGAAATAAACGTTAATATTTATATGTAGAAATAGACATTAATATTTATATGTAGGAATAAACATTAATATTCATATGTAGGAATAAACGTTAATATTTATATGTAGAAATAAACATTAATATTTATATGTAGAAATAAACATTAATATTCATATGTAGGAATAAACATTAATATTTATATGTAGAAATAAACATGAATATTTATATGTAGGAATAAACGTTAATATTTATATGTAGAAATAACCGTTAATATTTATATGTAGGAATAAACGTTAATATTTATATGTAGAAATAAACGTTAATATTGATATGTAGAAATAAACGTTAATATTTATATGTAGAAATAAACATTAATATTGATATGTAGGAATAAACGTTAATATTTATATGTAGGAATAAACGTTAATATTTATATGTAGAAATAAACATTAATATTTATATGTAGAAAAAAACATTAATATTTATATGTAGGAATAAACATTAATATTTATATGTAGAAATAAACGTTAATATTTATATGTAGAAATAAACATTAATATTTATATGTAGGAATAAACATTAATATTCATATGTAGGAATAAACGTTAATATTTATATGTAGAAATAAACATTAATATTTATATGTAGAAATAAACATTAATATTCATATGTAGGAATAAACATTAATATTTATATGTAGAAATAAACATGAATATTTATATGTAGGAATAAACGTTAATATTTATATGTAGAAATAAACGTTAATATTTATATGTAGGAATAAACATTAATATTCATATGTAGAAATAAACGTTAATATTTATATGTAGAAATAAACGTTAATATTTATATGTAGAAATAAACGTTAATATTTATATGTAGAAATAAACATTAATATTGATATGTAGGAATAAACGTTAATATTTATATGTAGGAATAAACGTTAATATTTATATGTAGAAATAAACGTTAATATTTATATGTAGAAATAAACGTTAATATTTATATGTAGGAATAAACATAAATATTTATATGTAGGAATAAACGTTTATATTTATATGTAGGAATAAACATTAATATTTATATGTAGAAACAAACATTAATATTTATATGTAGGAATAAACGTTAATATTTATATGTAGAAATAAACGTTAATATTGATATGTAGAAATAAACGTTAATATTTATATGTAGAAATAAACGTTAATATTTATAGGTAGAAATAAACGTTAATATTTATATGTAGAAATAAACATTAATATTTATATGTAGAAATAAACGTTAATATTTATATGTAGGAATAAACGTTAATATTTATATGTAGAAATAAACGTTAATATTTATATGTAGGAATAAACGTTAATATTTATATGTAGGAATAAACGTTAATATTTATATGTAGGAATAAACGTTAATATTTATATGTAGAAATAAACGTTAATATTTATATGTAGGAATAAACATTAATATTTATATGTAGGAATAAACGTTAATATTTATATGTAGGAATAAACGTTAATATTTATATGTAGAAATAAACGTTAATATTTATATGTAGGAATAAACATTAATATTTATATGTAGGAATAAACGTTAATATTTATATGTAGAAATAAACGTAAATATTTATATGTAGAAATAAACGTTAATATTTATATGTAGGAATAAACGTTAATATTTATATGTAGAAATAAACATTAATATTTATATGTAGGAATAAACATTAATATTTATATGTAGGAATAAACGTTAATATTTATATGTAGAAATAAACGTTAATATTTATATGTAGAAATAAACGTTAATATTTATATGTAGAAATAAACGTTAATATTGATATGTAGGAATAAACATTAATATTTATATGTAGAAATAAACATTAATATTTATACGTAGGAATAAACATTAATATTTAGATGTAGGAATAAACATTAATATTTATATGTAGGAATAAACGTTAATATTTATATGTAGAAATAAACGTTAATATTGATATGTAGAAATAAACATTAATATTTATATGTAGAAATAAACGTTAATATTTATATTTAGAAATAAACGTTAATATTTATATGTAGGAATAAACGTTAATATTTATATGTAGAAATAAACGTTAATATTTATATGTAGAAATAAACGTTAATATTGATATGTAGAAATAAACGTTAATATTTATATGTAGGAATAGACATTAATATTTATATGTAGAAATAAACGTTAATATTTATATGTAGGAATAAACATTAAAATTTATATGTAGGAATAAACATTAATATTTATATGTAGAAATAAACGTTAATATTTATATGTAGAAATAAACATTAATATTTATATGTAGGAATAAACATTAATATTTATATGTAGGAATAAACATTAATATTTATATGTAGAAATAAACGTTAATATTTATATGTAGAAATAAACATTAATATTTATATGTAGGAATAAACGTGAATATTTATATGTAGAAATAAACGTTAATATTTATATGTAGGAATAAACATTAATATTTATATGTAGAAATAAACGTTAATATTTATATGTAGAAATAGACATTAATATTTATATGTAGGAATAAACATTAATATTCATATGTAGGAATAAACGTTAATATTTATATGTAGAAATAAACATTAATATTTATATGTAGAAATAAACATTAATATTCATATGTAGGAATAAACATTAATATTTATATGTAGAAATAAACATGAATATTTATATGTAGGAATAAACGTTAATATTTATATGTAGAAATAACCGTTAATATTTATATGTAGGAATAAACGTTAATATTTATATGTAGAAATAAACGTTAATATTGATATGTAGAAATAAACGTTAATATTTATATGTAGAAATAAACATTAATATTGATATGTAGGAATAAACGTTAATATTTATATGTAGGAATAAACGTTAATATTTATATGTAGAAATAAACATTAATATTTATATGTAGAAATAAACATTAATATTTATATGTAGGAATAAACATTAATATTTATATGTAGAAATAAACGTTAATATTTATATGTAGAAATAAACATTAATATTTATATGTAGGAATAAACATTAATATTCATATGTAGGAATAAACGTTAATATTTATATGTAGAAATAAACATTAATATTTATATGTAGAAATAAACATTAATATTCATATGTAGGAATAAACATTAATATTTATATGTAGAAATAAACATGAATATTTATATGTAGGAATAAACGTTAATATTTATATGTAGAAATAAACGTTAATATTTATATGTAGGAATAAACATTAATATTCATATGTAGAAATAAACGTTAATATTTATATGTAGGAATAAACATTAATATTTATATGTAGAAATAAACGTTAATATTTATATGTAGAAATAAACATTAATATTGATATGTAGGAATAAACGTTAATATTTATATGTAGGAATAAACGTTAATATTTATATGTAGAAATAAACGTTAATATTTATATGTAGAAATAAACGTTAATATTGATATGTAGGAATAAACGTTAATATTTATATGTAGAAATAAACATTAATATTTATATGTAGAAATAAACGTTAATATTTATATGTTACTATATGCATTAGCTATGGGGCATGCTGCAGTGCTGCACTTATTATTATTATTATCATCATTATTATTATTATTATTATTATTATTATTATTATTATTATTATTATTTTTTTTTTTTTTTTTTTTAGTTCAGGTACGCATTTACCAGAAAAGATGTATTTCCTCTGTTCGTAATTCGTTCTTACTAAAATAATATTTTGTTATCTTTCTCACTAAATTTCATTAGATACTGCAGTTGAGTTCATCCTTGCTAGGTGCTCCAAATAGTGAGTTTCTCTTACTTAAATAATAACGGGGGAAAATACATCTTGACGCTACTACACTATTGGGACGAAATTTCGGAAATCGTAATACTGAATTTCACATGAAAGCAATGGTGTCTACGTATTCCTCGACTTTTTAAGATGATTATGTCTAAAAATTACGAAAATCGATAAGGTAGAAAATTATTCATTAAAGAAAAAAAAATAGAATTTGATGAAAACAATCGAAAGACACAGGAGAGTTCAAAAGGAAGGTAATTTTCCGTTTTATTTTAAAGTAGATTGCAGCAATTCTTGAAATGTTAAAGTTGTATTTTTAATAATTCAGTAATATTCAGGTAATTTCGACTGCATAATTTGTAACTTATTAGAATTTTTTTAAAAATCACTAGATATCATTGTTTTTTCATCTGAAAACTCCATTTATCGACTACAAAATCTTGTCCCAATTCTGTAGAAGCGCCGTTACATCCACCATTTGAAAAAGGGATTATCCTGAAATATAATATGGAAATTGTCACATATGTCAACATATGGATTATCTTTCCTTGTTGGTTGTAATTCTTGCTGTAGCAGTTACGTCCCTTGTGAAAAATAAAGATGTCTTTCTTGAGGCAACATGTCTCGTTTTGTGTCCTTAATATAACACATTCGTACTAATAATATTACAAAAAGGTACAACATGGTGGCAGCGGAAAATTTCGATTATGGAATATTACTGTGAAAAAAAAAAAAGAGGAGAATCCTTATAGAATCCGATAATAGCTCAATCGTCTAACTGGCAGAAAAAAAAAAAAAGGACGTAGCCACGTGTGTCCAAAAAGACACAATATTGGATTTCAACCCATGAGCTGTAAATTGCCTAATTTTTCTTTTTTTTTTGCCTTTCACCCTATATTGTTTTTACGATACCAAGAATAATGTCAAATAATACGAGTGAACCACATATGTGCTAGGAAACGACTAATTTGGTGAAATCCTTCAAATTTTTCAAGCAACAGTGTGAATTATATTTTTCCTGTAAAAGGTATTATAGAAGACAGACAAGTTGATCGCATTCTGTGGTTGTCGGGGAAAGAAGGTATTAGGCGTTATAATTCTTGGTCATTCGAAAACGAGGCCGACAGACACAACCCTGCTATAATTTGGGATAAATTCCTAGAGCAGTTAGAACTTCAAGTTAATTTTCAGATCACATTTTTTTTTTTTGCAGAACTACTCAGAAAACGAAACAGAAAACTTTAATGATTTTCTTGCAATAGGTGATTGAACAGACCATCGTTGGAACAAAACATTTGGAGTTGCAAAAGCAACTACTGAGCAAGAACGAGGCCGTGCCCTTACAGGAAGTACTTAACATGTGTAGAAACTATGGGGCTTCGATTAACTGCGTGAAAACAATGGGCGAGCTGAAAGGGAAAACTGACAGCAAGATAAATGCGATTAACAAAATATGTGACAAATGTGGGCTTTTCCATCAGGATGGAAATTGTCCCGCTCGAGGCAGCACTTGTTCTGCATGCGGATGCAGGAACTACTGGGCTAAGATGTGCCAGACCAGAAGAGTCAAGAAAAAAACAAAAAAAAACAAAAAGGACAGACAGCCACAAACAAATAGACATACCAAACACAAGAAATTTGTACCAGCACAGCCTACATTTAAAAACCGTCAGAGCTGTATTGATGCTCAGAAGCAAGTGGTTGATGAATTTGAGAATATGTCATTTTATTCAGTGCAGGACCACAGGAAAAGGAGCTTTCGGTCAGAAGTATTTTTTTTTTTACATAGGCGTCACCACATTATCAAGGCCCAGAGGCCACTCAAGGATATGGGTTAAAGAGTGTACAGTAGAAATTGGTCAATATAGTAATCATTAGTAATGAAAATTTGGTAAATTTGATAACTTATATGGAACGGCTCAAGAACTTATTTACTTTAGACTTGAACACAACCATATTGTAGTCAGCCGGAAAGCAGGAAAACGGAAGACAATTCCACAGGCGTGCAGTTCTAAGAAAGAAGCTTTGTTCATGGAATCTACGTTTAGGTTTAAGCACAGATAAAGAGTGGGGGAAATTATTGATAGTGTTTACAGCTAGACGAGTGTTTCTTGTGAAAGTTTGGCGAGGGGGGACCATAGATTGAAGCTCAGTTGAACACTTTCCATGAAAATAACGATACATCAGAGACAAACTCGCAACATCTCTTCTGTGAGATAGAGGTTGCAAGGAGGAGAAAAGGACATCTCCAACGAGGCTACGAAGTCTATTTTGAACTCTATCAAGGCAGGACAAGTCCTTTCTAGCAGCTCCTGCCCAGATGTGGCAACAGTATTCCATCCTTGGACGTACCTGGCTCTTATATAGATAGAGAATAGCATCAGCAGTGAGATATCTACCAGATCGATAGAAAGATCCCACCATTTTTCCAGCGGCCTTGGCAACAGATTTGATATAAACGTCATACTACCATATAGAAAAGGTGTTCGAAAACTGAAGATTAAGGTGAACACAGGTGCAGAGGAAAATAAACTCCTTTTATGTACATTGCAGCAAATGTTTCCAGAGCATGTGGACCAGAATGGACATCCACACCCAGGCACAACACAGAAGGAAACAGGGATCCTTACTGCATACAATAGCTCTAGCATCCCGCAGCACGGGTCTATAGAAATTCAATTTGCCTACAAAGGTACATGGAGATGTGTGAGATTCTGTTTGGTAACCTCCAATAGACCTGCCATATTAGGACTGCCCTCTCTTCAAGAACTAAAGTTAGTCACCTTGCACTATTCTGTCGAGAGAGCCAAGTTTGTAACAGATGCCCCAGTTACTTCTACAAACCACACCCAATCAACTCTACAAGAGATCTTATGGAAGCAATTTTACCGGATTGGCAACTTCTCAGGGGGATACCACATCGTGCTTTGACCGAACATCCATCCCATGATTTATGGACCTAGGAAATGCCCCATCATGAGGGACGAGAAAAAAGCAGAACTAGATGAACAGGTAAACCAACAAATAATCCGAAAGGTTGATGAGCCAACGGATTGGGTGAACAGCATCGTGTATGTGCGCAAGAGCAATGGCAAACTTCGCCGATGTCTAGACCCTAAAGATCTAAACAGGGACATCATGGGTTGTCACCACAAATCCCCAACCATGGAAGAACTAGCACACAAACTCTCTGGTAAAAAAAACTTTTCTCCAAGCTAGATGCCAATACAACTAGATCCACAAAAAGTGGATGAAATAAAATCACTTCCCAAACTGAACTAACATAGCAGAATTGCAAAAGGTCATAGGAATTATTACCTACATAGCACTATTTATTCCTAGGCTTTCAGATCTCATAGCAAACTTCAGGGAACTATTTAAAAAAAAAAAGATTCTGACTATGAATGGAGCAACAGCCATTAGAAATCTCTACAAGAAACAAGCTTTCTTTGTTGCTTTTAATTCTTGCTGTAGGAGTTACGTCCCTCGTAAGAATAAAGATGTCTTCCATGAGCGAACACGTCTCGTTTTGTTTTCTTAATATAACACATTCGTACTAATAATATTACAAAAAGGTACAACACATGGCCAGATGAAAAGATAGGCAGTCATGTTGGAGGAGAAAACAGTTCATATGTGTTGAAATTAGAGTCCAGCAGTAGCCATGACAGATTCTTTGTCTCATTGTCAAACGCAGGGCCAAAGGTCAGCGCACATTTTGTTGTGCACCAAGAATTATTTCATGAACTCTGTTACATGCTCAGCTCGCATGAGAGATGGTCTCTGATTGGGCAAGCCTGAAGGAAAGTTGACTGCCAGCACCAACCTTCCTGGCATCCCCCTTTGTAACATCAACTGCTTACATTTTTTTAGTAAATAAATTTACATTACTCTATCGATGCCAGCTTTCAGATAACGAATTATATTTGTTTTAAATAAATATTAATCTATTTATTTATAATAATTTTTGTAACATGTTAGGAGGTAGAATAAGTTGATATCATCTATTTACAATGTTGTCTTAATGTAATGTTGTAAGTAACCGTCAGAATTTGTGAATATTCACTTATTCTTATGGTATCTCAAATCCAATTTCCACCCACAAACCATATAGTCATCCATACAAAATATATACGCATTTTATTTACATTCGTCAGAATTAGTTTAACAAAGTCTCATTTGAAGATTTTAAAAACAATTGATTTTTATTATTAGCAAAAAAGGGAGAAAAGGAGAAGACAGTTATTCATATAAAGAGTCCATCTCAAAAGGAAAAAACGTAGAATTTAACGTCAAGAATCCTTTCTGATCTGACGAAGCCGAATAGCGTCCTTCTTCTTGGCCGGCTAGATTCGAACTGACGAAAACGGGCAAAAGCCCTTTCCTTTTCCTCCTCCTCCAGAGGGTAGGAGTGAGGCTGGCTGCTAGAAAGCGAACTATACCTAAGCTGCTGCTAGTGATAATAGAAGTGACCTGCCGGTCAAGGAATGCGTTCCTTGACCCAAATGGCGAGATGTTGAATGTGTATAAATAAAAAAATAAATAAAAATTATTTCTCTATTAAAAATTTCAACACCATCTGTATGGACAGAGATAAAAAGTTTGGGCAGTGTTTTTGGAAAGGAAAAAGAGTTCATGTATGTGTGTTGAAGTTGTGGTCTGGCAGTAGCCATGATGGACTGTGTAATATAACCATCCATCAATCCCAGCTCATGGGACCATAGATGCAACCCAGCAGAGCTAGGACATACACACGGGCAACAAAGTGTGCACTAACCCTAAGTCTCAGTGGCTACACTCTTGGCTCTGTCTAGTGGTCGACTCCTCAAAATGTAACCAGACGCTTACTGGTTATTCAAAACTAGCGCTCTGATACTCTGGCCATGCAAAACGTGCGCAACCCTAAGTCTGTGTGGCAATAATTTTATTTTCACATCTCTTGAGCTTTTTTCCCTTTTTTGTTTTATTTTGACTTTAATCGAAGTCCTCAGAAATCAACGGGCCCCCTACCTGGGGCTAACACTTGAACTCTCTATGAGATACATAGATATTTAAAGGTTCCATTAAAGTTCTGAGTTAGTAAAGAAATTGAGAACATAATTTTCCTCTCCCCAATTAACCATTTTTATATATTGTAGTATATCTTTTTTGGTTTCTTGTTTTTACTGGATTCCAGGACAAGAATTTATCTAGTCTGGTGGAGTATCCAGCTTTGTGCTATCACTTGAGGTAACATCACTTCGATAAGGTGCACAATTCTTTTTAAAACCAATGTAGGTTAGTCATAGAAAGGAGATCTTATTTGGACTGCAAATATGAAATGTGATTTTGGATATCTGGTCAGGATTTAATTCTATGGAAAAAGTATCCTCACGCCAGGTTGTTCTGACAAACCCCTGAACAGAGAGACCTTAGACACTCGAGGATAGTGTCTAGTAGGCATTCATGTTCTCTCCCACTCTAGTATGAGTTCGAATGTGTTATTAAATGTGTAATTAAATAAAATAAAAAAATAAGCTTACTTATGTGGTTTTCCTTCTAAATATGAATCGATAAATTTGACAAATTGTTCCGATATAAATCGTCAGTATGTACGTTTATTTTGCTCATTTTTATTAGTAAGTTCCTCATTTGGTATTAGAAGCTGACCTCTATAAATAGAGGAGGTGTCCTCGTTTGCAACCTGGGTAACGTGCTGGATGGCTTAAGGTGACAACACATGTTTTTGAATATTTGGTCAGCGTTTACTTCTGATGAGAAGTATCCTCAAGTCAGATGCTCCAACAAATCCCTATACAGAGACATGTGAGGATAGTATCTAGTAGAAATTCAAGTGTTTTTATGGTGATGGGGCATCCTGGTAAAGTTTCTCTTTTTTTTTTTCATTTTCCTTAACCTTTTTCTTATAGGGGGTGGGACATCCAACCAGATGTCTGACATTTACCCCTATTTTAGTGAGTCCAACCAAGAAATCTTTTCAGGATTCTAGCCGTCCCTTTCAGTGCAATCGTTTGTATTTCACTTGCACTTGGTTCACCGGGTATGCTTGCTCCCAGTGTGAGTTCTCATGTGACGTTTCAAGCTAGAATTTCGCGAAGCTGCAAAGCTACAGATGCTACAAGCGTATGGCCTCTCGCCACTGTGTGACCGTTTATGCTTCTTCAAAACAGACGATGTTATAAATGCAGAATGACAAACGTCACAAGAATATGGTTTCTCTCCTGTGTGTGTTCGAATATGAATCGACAAATTTGATGATTTTATGAATGAAGCACCGCAAACTTGACAAGAAAAAGCTTTTTCTCCGGTGTGTCGTTTTTTATGGTTTGACAACGTTTCTGAGTTGGAACATGAAAACCCGCAAATGTTGCAAGAATATGGTTTTTCTTTCGTATGCGTCCGGACATGTTGTATCAAACCTGAATAATGTGCGCACGTATAATCGCAATATTTGCAAGATAACGGCTTGTAACTGCTGTGTATGCGCGTGTGAGTGTTTAATGTTGAACGCAATGTAAACGACCTGTTGCAAATATCACAAGAGTATGGCTTTTCACCTGTGTGAGTTCGAAGGTGACCTTGTAGACTATGCTTTCTCGAACAAGAAAATCCGCACACGTTGCAGGAAAATATTTTCTCGTTGACGTGAATTTTTTTGTGGACTTTTAAGCTGATTGCGTCCATACACGTAAATCTGCAAACTGTGCAGGAAAATATTTTCTCTTTGATGTGGGTTTTTTTATGAACTTTTAAGCTGATTTCATCGGAACACACAAATTCACAAGTATCGCAAGAAAATTGTTTATCATGTTCGTGTTTTTGAAGATGTATTTTTAAATATAAAGGTTTTGAAAATTCTAGGCCACAAATTTGACAAGAATTTTGTTTTTTGGAAATTTTTGATGCAACATTTTTGGTAATTTGGTCTTTGGTAGAAGAATCGGATTCCATTTTAATGTTTATTCCTGGTGCATTTTCTTGAATTTGGTCTTCAGTGGAATCAGATTCCCTTTTGATTTTTATTCTTGGTGCATCCATCAGTATTTCAGCAAATCTGTAGATGAGAAAGAAATATTTCCATATATGTCTATATAGTTTTATAGATAAAGTATTTAAAAAGCAGCATATATATATATATATATATATATATATATATATATATATATATATATATATATATATATATATAATAAAAATGGTTTCTAGGGTTTTTAAATTAAAAGGCGAGTGAAACCATTTTTTTAAAGTCCTTAAGACCTTTGCGAGCAAAAAGAAAATCTCTTTGGACTTAATTTGATTTCTATGCAATTCCCCCCCCGTTAATTTAAAAAAAATTTTTATATTAATTTTATTTTTCTCTCCCCCACCGTATTCATGACAATTTTTTTTATCTCAATTTTTCTCAGTTTAGCTCAGTTTAGCTCAGTTGAGCAATGAACAAAACCTGGTTAGCCCTTTCCCATTTTTTTAATCATTATCTTAATTTGTCTATATTTAACTACAATGAAAGAGTTTATTTAACTATAATTAAAGAGTTTATTTAACTATAATTAAAGAGTTTATTTAACTATAATTAAAGAGTTTATTTAACTATAATTAAAGAGTTTACTAATGGCTGCTAGAAAAAAATGGTCATAAATCAACAAAACATTTTAATAAATTTTAAAATACAATTCTGTTAGTCCAGAGTAGGTCACGATATAGGCAAGAGTAGGACCATTATTTAGGCTTCTTTGTTCATAACCTAGCTAGTGTGTGATAGCGATCATTAGGTCCCTTTTAAGTTTGCCCCCCCCCTTTTTTTTTTTTTAACCCCACTCCCCTCCCCAATTAGGTGACAGGTCACTTGATTCGCCAGAGATGCGGGTTCCCTTTCGAAGTTTTCGTAAGAGGTGTTTTAAATAAAGCGTTCGGACCCGCATCACCCTTTCGACTGGCGAATCGGTGTATCTGCCATAGTTTAACAACAGGGGGGTCTTTTGTTACTAACATTGTAAATATTTCATTTGTATTTTGTATATAAAATTTTTATCTTCCCAAACCCCCCCTTTCTTATGGGTTTTAATTAGGTTATCATGGTATGATGTTCTTATGGTGATTGATGAAGGATGTATACGCTGATGGATGTATAGTATGAATGTGGTATTATGGTGTAAGTAGAGTGAAAGTAGAAACTAGTTAGGTTAGATTAGTTAGCACTAGTCAGAGAAGACCGTCCTTTCCCCTCCCCCATCTTCGGCCTTGTGCCAAATTTTTCTGATTTTTTACTTGTAAATTTTCTGAAAATAAATACCTTCATTCCTTTATTTTTATGTTACTGTGGTTACAAGACCCGAGAAGAAGGTCGCGAAGAAGATTGTATTTGTTTCGCAACCTCACTTCAGGTTAGCTACTCTCAGTTATATGATTTTTTTCAACAAGATTTTAAAATGGCTTTTTTTCGTATAAATATTAAAAACATTTTTTTTTTGTTTTGTTTTGCTTAACTTAAATTAATTATTTTACTTAACATACTCACTGAATTTCACACTTCAAAACTCAAAAGCGGGATAATTAAACACAATCGAAGTTCTGATATTCAGACGTCAAAGTAAGGTATGCAAACAAGTTTATTTTTTTTAAATCTATAATCCTGTCCCTTACAACAACACAATGTTTTGTTCAGTTTCATATGATTATTTTAAGCATATTTGGAACCCCCTCAAAACAGGGGAGGGGGTTGTAAAAAAAAAAAAAATAAATAAAAATATCGTTTACGAAAAATAAGTACATTGTTATAAAGTTCATTCTTCTCTTAATAATCGCTGAAAATTTCGTATTTGTTGGATAATTATCTGATTTTTGGTAGATTTTTAAAAAGACGGTCCGTCAAAAAGTACTTACCTGCCCCCCCCCTAGTTTTGGAGGTGCCTAATTTACTTTATATATTTATTTATTTTATAAGTACGACTCTTAACGAATATCTTCGTACCAATTTGGATTGTAAAAATGGGTTTGTTTTACAATGCAGAGATTCATAAAAGTGGTAAAAAAAAAAACAAGTCAAATATATCACAAATAAATGTTACCAAAGGCAAGATAAGTTACTCCTCTACCTAGCAGGATTAAGCTTTTAGTGTTTTTACTTAATGTAACATGTTTATTCAGCTCGACAAACAATTAATGTTAACCGGTGGACGAGCAAAACAAAGAAAATGGCCGCGTAACAAATATATTGCGGCCATTTTTCCTTGTCCCTGTGTTTTTTGGTACTAGTGCCGAGAGTGATCCGGACGTTACTATTTAAAAAGCCATTCTTAACATGGGGAGGGTGTTTTGTACCTATTCTATACTTCAACCTTACAATTGAATAAAAAAATATATCATAAAACTTTAATTAAACTTGGAAATACGATTTAAAAAATAGCGCGGATCACTCTCTGCACTTCCACCCCTTTTTTTTTTTTTTAAAGCAAATATAAAAAGGTACCTCTACAGTTTATCGCCGAAAATGGAGACGCCATCTTTTTCAAGCATCTGTCGTCAGAATCAGAGAGAAATCAGTATTTCGAGGTGGGGTGGGGGGTTTCATTCCCAAAGCGGTTCTTAACATGGGGAAAGTTGAAAGTGTTTATACTATGTAAAACAAACTGTCGATATTTCCTACCGACGAGTGGGGGGGGGGGGGAAAGAAAAGACGTTTAGCTTGCAACGAAAAATTACCTCGTTGCTTACAAGCAAACGTATTCTTGTAAATATAATGCGCTGTTAACAGTTGTCGTACCGGTCTGATAGATCTCTAACAACGACAAGAACAAAACTACAACAACAAGCCTACAAAGGTTACTCTTTTTATAGTCTCAATCTCTCGTTCAGCGAGATTGAAACGAGACTGAAATGTCTATTTAAGCTATAAGGATAGGCACCGCCAAAACTGGGGGGGCAGGTCAGTACTTTTTGACGGACCGTCTTTTTAAAAATCTACCAAAAATCAGGTAATTATCCGATCAATACGAAATTTTCAGCGATTATTAAGAGAAGAATGAACTTTATAACAGTCTACTTATTTTTCATAAAAGATATTTATATATATATATTTTTTTGCTTACAACCCCCCCTTGTTTTGAAGTGGGAACAAATATGCTAAAAATAATCATCTGAAACTGAACAAAACATTTTGTGTTGTTGTAAGGGATAGAATTATAGATTAAAAAAAAAAAAAAAAATTGTTTGCATACCTTATTTTGACGTCTGAATATCAGAACTTCGATTGTGCTTAATTATCCCGCTTTTGAGTTTTGAAGTGTGAAATTCGGTGAATATGTTAAGTAAAATAATTAATTTAAGTTAAGCAAAACAACAAAAAATTTTTTTTATATTTATATGAAAAAAGCCATTTTAAAATTTTTGATGAATAAATTAACAATTTTTTTTAGCGAGCCGAATAATGCATGACCATTATTAAACAGGGCATGCTTTGAATAATCGATACAAAAAAAATTCGATAAATATTGTGCCCTTTGTGTTAAAAATAGCATCATTTTTTTCGATCCCGTTTGAAAACGTTTGCCGCCTTTCGACTACGGTGGACCAAACGCGCTGAAATAATTTTTTTTTTATTCTGCTTTAAATTGCCCCCTTCCCCATTTTGGGGAGCCTGGCACCCACACACATACACATTAAAAACCAAACTCATACAAATGGTCACCCATCTGGTACTGGCCAGCCTCAGCTTAATAATACATTGAAATTTTCGTCACTGAAAAATAAGTTTTTTTGGCCTGTTTGGTCTTCCATAGTTTTCTTCTTATAAAACGCAAACGTAAACAGAGTCGATCTAGACTCTACATTGACGCGAAATATCTAGTTACCTCTATGAATAAGTGGAATTATTTGAAATTCAGGTACTTATATTATAATATTTTTGCATATTCTCTTATAAAATCATCCTAAATCTTAGACAATAAATAAATAAATTAATTATTTCAAAAACCTTTTTTTTTTAAATATTTAAGTACGTTTTTTGTGCAAGACAAAAAAATGTCAATTGTTAACTTTTTGCGAAAATTTAACATTTAAAATTTAATTAAAAATAGTAGAAAAAGTTTTACATTATTCTGTTTTCTATATGATAAAATTCAGGGTTTTATCTTTCTGGAAAAAAAAAAGTTACTCAGAAATAATGGATTTTAATAAATGTAATTTAGTTTTAAAAAACAACAACAACTTGATTTTGCGGCCATTTTTGGCGGTGCCTATATAAGGAATAGACATCCTATTTTCTTCATTAACAAACACCAGGCCGGGCCGTTAACAGCCATGAGTGTCTTTCCCTTCCCACCGAGCCAGTAGCCACCCTCGGTAAGTCAATCAATTTAATTATCACAAAACCCAATTTAAGGCTGGAACTTACCTGCTATTAAAATATCGATTACAAAAATAAAATCTGTAAACCGTGATTTTCAACGATTTCTGATGCTTTTCTATCTAAAAGAACCGATTTTAATTTAATCGGAGATTTAAAAAGCACGTGATATTTAATTAATGATTTTACAAACAACGTTATAATATGTGAGAAAAGAAATACGTTGGCCATTAATGGCCTTTTTCGAGTGTGATCGTTGAAGAGTTCGTTTAAAGGGAGATAACTTCTGGTTATTAACTATAGTACCTATTTACTATGCCTCCCCACGGGACAGAGTTAGACATCAGGGTCGTTTTTTAACGTGGAGAAAAGGTACAAAAATAAAAATTGTCTCAGTCGTGAAGGATTTCTCCTCCACCGAAAGAGAACACGAAATATAAGTGCAGCATCTGAAGAACAGATGGTATTTATTTGCTCCCCCACCGAGCAAATTAGGCACAAGGCCGATTTTTAAAGTGAGGAGTGAAGGGGAAATGGGGACCAACTCCCCGGGGAGTAGGGGAGCTGGATAGTGACAATTGGTATGAAGGGTTGCCCCTACATTGACCAAGGTCTTATATGTGGAGTTGCCCCCACATATGGTCTTTGCTTGCAGTATCTGCCGGAACAGATGGTATTTATTTGCTCCCCCACCGAGCAAATTAGGCACAAGGCCGATTTTTAATGTGAGGAGTGAAGGGGAAATGGGGACCAACTCCCCGGGGAGTAGGGGAGCTGGATAGTGACAATTGGTATGAAGGGTTGCCCCTACATTGACCAAGGTCTTATATGTGGAGTTGCCCCCACATATGGTCTTTGCTTGCAGTATCTGCCGGAACAGATGGTATTTATTTGCTCCCCCACTGAGCAAATTAGGCACAAGGCCGTTTTTAATGTGAGGTTAAAACCAGCTCCCCTAAAAGTAGGCAAAAAGGGGGCACTCTGGTTACCAAAAATAATAATTGTCCCAGTATAGAGGGTTTCCCCTCCATTGACTGGTACAAATTATCTTAAGTGCAGCATCTGCCGGAACAGATGGTATTTATTTGCTCCCCCACCGAGCAAATTAGGCACAAGGCCGATTTTTAATGTGAGGAGTGAAGGGAGGGGGAAGGGGAAAAGGGGACCAGCTCCCGAGAGGTGGGAAATGGGAGCTGGTTAAAGGTCAGGCATGTGGGGTTGCCCCCACATCTGGTCTTTGCTAGTCATAGCTAGTCATAGCTAGTCATAGCCTGCAGTATCTGCCGGAACAGATACTACACTTTGATCTTGGCCCGAAGGCCAAGTTAACTATAGTAATATGAAGTTTTTAAATTGTATTTTTGAAAGTAGATTCTGGATAACATCAAAATTTATTTTGAACGCAGAAAAAGATTATTTTCAAATTTAATTTTTTAGATAAATATATTTGTGCTAAGAAAAATTGAGAACACAGTCTACAGTTTAGACCTCTTTTTAGTGACGCCATTAAAGAACTCGAAAAAAAGGAGATAACTTCTGATCAAAAAAAAGTTAATGGAAAAACTCGTTCCAGACAGGACACGAAGCTACTTGATGTAAGCAGCTACGGGTTTGTATTACTGTACACATAGATTCGAAAAAGTTGTCAAAAAACAAACATATAACAAATAAATGTTATCAAAGGTAAGATAAGTTATTTTTCTACCAAAGTGGACATATTTTTCGTGTTTTTATTTAATGTAACATGTTTATTCAGCTCGAAAAGCTGACAGTGTTTACCGATGTATTGGAAAATTCAAAATGGCGGCCGACTCTCTCTCGGAGAGGGTAAGTTTGGAAAAAGGTATTATAAATCATAAACTAGACAACATACTGTTAGAAATTCGCTCAATATATGTTACCGTGACATAACTTGACATATATTCGGTTGTTTTTTAATAGTATTTTATCTAGTTTATTATTTATAACATCTTTTGCCAAACTTGCCGTGTTAAAGAGACAGTCGGGCGCCATTTTGAATTTTCCAATACATCGGTAAACACTGCATGTTTTTCGAGCTGAATAAACATGTTACATTGAATAAAAACACAAAAAATATATCCAGTTTGGTAGAAAAGTAACTTATCTTGCCTTTAATGACATTTATTTGTTATGTATTTGTTTTTTGACAACTTTTTCGAATCTATGTGTACAGTAATATAAACCCGCAGCTACAAAAGTACGACTTCAAAATCCAAAATAAGAATAAGATGGAATAAATTCTAACACCCAAAACAGCAATTTTCCCCTCTTTGTCAGAAACGAATTACTATTTCGTTATCTTTCTTACTAAAATGAAATGAAATTGTTAATTCTTTTATTTTTCCTATGCAAATTGTAATAAAATTCTCTGGAAATAAAATGAAATGAATAAGAAAATAAACAAATAACACTAAAACAGTAAATAAAATAAAAATAATGACACAAAACTTTAAATTTAAATTGATGTGAAATATTTATTTTAGGAATAAACGTTAATATTTATATGTAGGAATAAACGTTAATATTTACTTGTAGGAATGAACGTTAATATTTACATGTAGGAATAAACGTTAATATTTATATGTAGGAATGAACGTTAATATTTATATGTAAGAATAAACGTTAATATTTATATGTAGGAATAAACATTAATATTTATATGTAGGAATAAACGTTTATATTTATATGTAGGAATAAACATTAATATTTATATGTAGGAATAAACGTTAATATTTATATGTAGGAATAAACGTTAATATTTATATGTAGGAATAAACGTTAATATTTATATGTAGGAATAAACATTAATATTGATATGTAGGAATAAACGTTAATATTTATATGTAGGAATAAACGTTAATATTTATATGTAGGAATAAACATTAATATTTATATGTAGGAAAAACATTAATATTGATATGTAGGAATAAACGTTAATATTTATATGTAGGATAAACGTTAATATTTATATGTAGGAATAAACGTTAATATTTATATATAGGAATAAACATTAATATTTATATGTAGTAATAAACATTAATATTTATATGTAGGAATAAACGTTAATATTTATATGTAGGATAAACGTTAATATTTATATGTAGGAATAAACGTTAATATTTATATGTAGGAATAAACGTTAATATTTATATGTAGGAATAAACGTTAATATTTATATGTAGGATAAACGTTAATATTTATATGTAGGAATAAACGTTAATATTTATATATAGGAATAAACATTAATATTTATATGTAGTAATAAACATTAATATTTATATGTAGTAATAAACATTAATATTTATATGTAGTAATAAACATTAATATTTATATGTAGGAATAAACGTTAATATTTATATGTAGGATAAACATTAATATTTATATGTAGGAATAAACGTTAATATTTATATGTAGGAATAAACGTTAATATTTATATGTAGGAATAAACGTTAATATTTATATGTAGGAATAAACGTTAATATTTATATGTAGGAATGAACGTGAATATTGATATGTAGGAATAAACGTTAATATTTATATGTAGGAATAAACGTTAATATTTATATGTAGGAATGAACGTGAATATTGATATGTAGGAATAAACGTTAATATTTATATGTAGGAATAAACGTAAATATTTATATGTAGGAATAAACGTTAATATTTATATGTAGGAATAAACGTTAATATTTATATGTAGGAATGAACGTGAATATTGATATGTAGGAATAAACGTTAATATTTATATGTAGGAATGAACGTTAATATTTATATGTAGGAATGAACGTGAATATTGATATGTAGGAATAAACGTTAATATTTATATGTAGGAATAAACGTAAATATTTATATGTAGGAATAAACGTTAATATTTATATATAGGAATAAACATTAATATTTATATGTAGTAATAAACATTAATATTTATATGTAGGAATAAACATTAATATTTATATGTAGGATTAAACGTGAATATTTATATGTAGGAATAAACATTAATATTTATATGTAGGAATAAACGTTAATATTTACATGTAGAAATAAACGTTAATATTTATATGTAGGAATAAACGTTAATATTTATATGTAGGAATAAACGTTAATATTTATATGTAGAAAAAAACGTTACTATTTATATGTAGGAATAAACGTTAATATTTATATGTAGAAATAAGCGTGAATATTGATAGGTAGGAATACATGAGAAACAAAATAAAAAGTCGTCGTTTACACATGGTTCCACGCATCGCTTCCGCTTGGGAAGAAAAAAAATAAGATAACCACAAAATAATTATCAACCAATGGCAGAGCTCCGCACCTAAAATAAACACCTCAAATATCACAGTCGCTGGGAGCCAGTTTGCCACTATAAAAACGAGGTATTTGAGAGAACCGAAAGGAGGGAACAGGAGAGTTTGGCACAGCTGCGTCAGTGAACGCACTGACATTCTCCCACCCGACCTAAAGAGATGAAGAAGAAAAAGAAATAAGGCATCAGTTAACTGAAGCCGACTACGCTCTCATGTTATGGGCCAAACGTCTTCAATTCTAAACAATGCCTAATTCACACAAACCAAAGAGAGAGAGGAGGAGAAAGAAGACGAAGACGCCGGGATGCCCGCTGATGATGAAAAAGTCACTTGCTTTCTAGTTATAAGCCGGGACACGCATCACCGACAGCAGGATGACCGACCCCTACCCTAACCATTTCCATCGTCCAAAAGATAAATGACATTTTACGAACATTCAATCCTTGTCAATTCATACATACCTACAAACAGTTTATGAACATTCATTCCTTGTCAATTCATACATGCCTACAAACATTTTACAAACATTTATTCCTTGTCAATTCATACATACCTACAAACATTTTACAAACATTTATTCCTTGTCAATTCATACATACCTACAAACATTTTACGAACATTCATTCCTTGTCAATTCATACATACCTACAAACAGTTTATGAACATTCCTTGTCAATTCATACATACCTACAAACATTTTACAAACATTAATTCCTTGTCAATTCATACATACCTACAAACATTTTACAAACATTTATTCCTTGTCACTTCATACATACCCACAAACATTTTACAAACATTTATTCCTTGTCAATTCATACATACCTACAAACAGTTTATGAACATTCCTTGTCAATTCATACATACCTACAAACATTTTACAAACATTTATTCCTTGTCACTTCATACATACCTACAAACATTTTACAAACATTTATTCCTTGGCAATTCATACATACCTACAAACATTTTACGAATATTCATCTCCTTTGTTAAATCCCTTTTTTCATAAAAACTTGAGGCCATAAATGGTGACACCCGAACGCGAGAGGAACACGCATTTCCTTCTATAACACTTTGCCTCTCCTAATACAAATTGTTGGTAGTAAATAAAATTGGTTCTCAACCTCCAATATTCGTCTGTCTTTATAGAAAAAACGAGGCTATAAATAAACGTTAATATTGATATGTAAGAATAAACGTTAATATTTATATGTAGGAATAAACATTAATATTATATGTAGGAATAAACATTTATATTTATATTTAGGAATAAACATTAATATTTATATGTAGGAATAAACGTTTATATTTATATGTACGAATAAACATTTATATTTATATGTACGAATAAACATTAATATTTATATGTAGGAATAAACATTTATATTTATATGTACAAATAAACATTAATATTTATATGTAGGAATAAACGTTAATATTTATATGTAGGAATGAACGTGAATATTTATATGTAGGAATAAACATTAATATTTATATGTAGGAATAAACGTTACTATTTATATGTAGGAATAAACGTTAATATTGATATATAGGAATAAACATTAATATTTATATGTAGGAATAAACATTAATATTTATATGTAGGAATAAACATTAATATTTATATGTAGGAATAAACATTAATATTTATATGTAGGAATAAACATTAATATTTATATGTAGGAATACACGTTAATATTTATATGTAGGAATAAACGTTAATATTTATATGTAGGAATAAACATTAATATTGATATGTAGGAATAAACGTTTATATTTATATGTAGGAATAAACATTAATATTTATATGTAGAAATAAACGTTAATATTTATATGTAGAAATAAACATTAATATTTATATGTAGGAATAAACGTTAATATTTACATGTAGGAATAAACGTTAATATTTATATGTAGGATTAAACGTAAATATTTATATGTAGGAATAAACGTTAATATTTATATGTAGGAATAAACGTAAATATTTATATGTAGGAATAAACGTTAATATTTATATGTAGGAATAAACGTTAATATTTATATGTAGGAATAAACATTAATATTTATATGTTGGAGTAAACATTAATATTTATATGTAGGAATAAACATTAATATTTTATGTAGGAATAAACATTAATATTTATATGTAGGAATAAACGTTAATATTTATATGTAGTAATAAACATTAATATTTATATGTAGGAATAAACGTTAATATTTATATGTAGGAATAAACATTAATATTTATATGTAGGAATAAACGTTAATATTTATATGTAGGAATAAACGTTACTATTTATATGTAGGAATAAACGTTAATATTTATATGTAGTAATAAACATTAATATTTATATGTAGGAATAAACGTTTATATTTATATGTAGGAATAAACATTAATATTTATATGTAGGAATAAACGTTAATATTTATATGTAGGAATAAACGTTAATATTTATATGTAGAAATAAACGTTAATATTTATATGTAGAAATAAACGTTAATATTGATATGTAGGAATAAACATTAATATTTATATGTAGGAATAAATATTAATATTTATATGTAGGAATAAACGTTAATATTTATATGTAGGAATAAACGTTAATATTTATATGTAGAAATAAACGTTAATATTGATATGTAGGAATAAACATTAATATTTATATGTAGGAATAAACGTTTATATTTATATGTTACTATATGCATTAGCTATGCGGCATGCTGCACGTATTATTATTATTTATTTTTTTTTTTTTTAGTTCAGGTACGCATTTACCAGAAATGATATATTTCCTCTGTTAGTAATTCGTTCTTACTAAAATAATATTTTGTTATCTTTCTCACTAAATTTCATTAGATACTGCAGTTGAGTTCATCCTTGCTAGGTGCTCCAGTGAATGGCTGGCATGCTGCTTTCCACAGCTGCAACTTGGCGTCGGGTTCAGGGTAGATCTGAAATCAATTGGATCACTCTCAAACCAATATGCAATCAATAATAACTCTGGAGATCATTTCTTATGAACAAAAATAATTATTGCAAAAAATCATTTTGGATATAGTTCGCACACAAAAAAAGTATGATTTAAATTTGGATCTAAGAAAAACAAAATCTGGATGCAGAATCCTTCAACTGAAATCAAACTCTTCAATTAACTTTCTCGGTGTGAGGAGGAAAGTTGTTCTTTTTACTTTACTCTTTCGAGGACTGCTAGCGAAAGGGACTGACAACCCAAAAGCTGATGTGTCCTGCTTTGAGCCATCAAGCAAAGTCCTCTTTCTAAAAGCACAATGGTTTTTATTAAACTCTAACTCCAACCACCCAACTCTTTGAGATCATTGTTTTCCTCTCTGTCATTTGAAGATTACTCTTTCTCTTTTCCTCTGAATCATCTTTTCCTTCTCTATCTTGACCATATTCCTCTTCGATTCTCTTTTCCCTCCATTTCTGACTCATTTTCCAAAGAAACTGGCTCATCAGTCACTTGCTGGGTGGTCCGACATTTGAAGATATAACATCTTGAATAGATAATCCTCCCTCAATTTATAGTTATTGACGACAAAAGTCTGGTTTTGAATCTCAGTTCCTTATAACTGTCTGATTTCATTAGTTATTCAAAATCCATTTTTACCAAACCCAACTAGAAAAACAATTTCCTTCTCTAGTTCTCTTGTTCTAAAAAATTCCGTTTTCAGATTTATAGTTTCCTTTCATTAGCCAGCCGAATGGACGCTGCAAGCCAATGTCTGATTGGATCAATCTTTATTAGAGTCTCGTATGAAAATAGTATTTAGTCAACCTAAACATATACACACTGACTTTTAGTGTTTAATGAACCCAATACTAAAGTACTAATTATTTTTCTGATGGACGGTTATTTTATGGACATGTTTTTCTTGAGCAAGTGTCAGCATAATCTCTTTGACCATACGCCATCTAGCTGACCGTCTTCTCCTTTCAGAATCAGTTCCTGGCATCGCCCGGGACCTTACTACAATTATCCCTATGTCAAACCCAGAGTCAAAGAACCAGGCAATTTTTGTTGCACCCCAGGAGAAAATGTGTTGTCAGCACTGAGAGCCAGAAAGGACAGGCAAAAGAGATAGTCACTAATTTGGCAAGCCAGAAGGGATGATGACAGTTAGCACCAGTCAGCACTGAGCTTATAAACCAAAGATAATCCAAATAACAAACTGTGATGGAGTTGCTGTTGCCACTACACATTTTTATTTCCCCAGAATTTAGTAAAAATATAAATCAATCAACAAACTTAATTCTTTTTGCAATTAAAGTAATATTTTTATTTATTACTAGCAGGGGTGCCCGGCGTTGCTCGGGTGTTTGGAGGTGTATGCTGTGCAAAAAAAGCAAAAAAAAAAAATGGTTAATTTTTTAAAACTTTGACCCCTATTATGACCCCTTAAAATTCATTGTTTCGGGCTCAAATTACTTTATTAAGTTAGATCCAGGTTCAAGGAACCTAAATCTAAAATTTCAAGTGTCTAGACCCAAAATTGTCGGAGGAGTTTGGTAGAGTTCTTAAAGGTCAAATCGTTGAAATTTGACCCCTTAACAGCCAAATTTCTGGCTGACACCCGTCACATCGATTTTCCCAAATCTCAGTACCCGGTATTTCAAATTTCGAGTCTATAGACTAAAAATTGACAGAGTTATTGCGTAGGGAAATGTACACAGACAGACAGACACACAGACAGACACGTTCACTTTTATAGATATATAGATTATTCAAATTTTTATTATGACAGATTTGTGGAGCAACAAAGTGGCAACAATGTTAAATTGGAATGCAATCTTGTATGTGCCTATGAAGTGTAATTGCTATCTTGGTTTTAACAATGGATCGACTAATACTAACATAACTACCAATCAGTAACTTACTATTAACTTTGATAAAAGATATTCACCACACTATATAACAGACATGAAAAAAATATGAATGAATACATATCCAAGGTAATTTGGGCCAGTGCATCTGCTACTAGTCTCTCACTCTTAGACAAAATGTTGCATTCTTCTGCGAAATCTTCCACATGTCCAGTTCCTCATCAATAATTGTGCACAGTTCCCACACTGACAGCAAACTGTGTACTTATTGTCTCTATTGACACACAACTGTCCATTTCTGTGAAATTCTTTATTTGGCCAATCAACTCTGGTGATCTGACTTTCTTACTCCTCACACACCTCTCATTAATCCCTGACAGACTCCCTGCCTTCCTTGTATCTCTGATACCACTCAAAACTTGATGCTCGATTCATGTAAGATGGCCCAAAGGCAGTTTGAAGCATTCTATAGGTTTATCTGGTATTTTTTCAAGTTTAAAATAAAATTTTATTGCATATCGTTCTTCGAAAGTGTCCTCACATCCAGACTGTATTTTCACCAGCTGAGACAATCAAGCTTTAGTAGGATGTATTCCAATTCCTGCTGTAGCTGTTTATTTGAACCTCAAATCATAAAAATTGGTCAGTCATCTTATTAGATACATAGCAATAAGTTACTGAATTTTCAAGAGTCTACAACAATTTTAAATGCCTTTACAAAAAACTCTGGAAACTTATTGAAAGAACTATTTAAGTGTATTAAATAACTGGCTATGCCAGAAGAGGGAGGAGCTACTACTATATATTGGGTACAATATAATAATCAATAGAGCTCAACAATATTAATAATAATAAAAAAAATACAAAATTTGCATATATTTTAGCAGGTGACCTGTTAGTTTTTTATTTTTATGAATTAAATAAAATAAAACATAACACTAACCCGCTTTGAAGTTGTATCCAAAGGGCTGGTGATTCTATGGTGATACCCAGGAAGGGAAAAGGAGTTTCTGTGCAATATGGTGTAACAGAGCGCATGAAAATATCAGCAGCAGCAAAACGATGAATGGCAAGCGATTGTATTAGCAGCAGGAGCAGAAAAAATGCACATATGCAAATTAAGAAGTGTGCGTGACCTGCTGTTGTGAAAAAAAAAAAAGGACATTACGTAGTCAAGAGAAACAAAGTCGGCGCCGAAAGAGATGGACATGTAAAGTGAAGGCGAGGAAGATTTTGTGGAAAATTACGCTTTCACGAATATTTTCTATTCTTTATGTATACTGATTCTTATGAAGTCATGCCCCCCCCCCCCCCCGCTTTGCAAAACAGTCAGATATAAACTTCCTGGTTTTTCTGATGAGTTCATGAAATAGCAAATATTGATTGTTTCCTATGAGCAAAAAAGATCTGTAAATTATACCAAAGTTTTTATTTTTGTAAAAAAATGATTTAAGTTAATAAAACCTTGGACTTTGCAATGTAGCAGAATTGTAATATATATATACAGGGTGTCCACAAAGTCTGGCTACATAATGAAGCCAGACTTTGTGGGAACCCTGTATATATATATGTGAGTGTGTGTATATATATATATATATATATATATATATATATATATATATATATATACACAGGGTGTCCTCAAAGTCTGGCTACATTATGTAGGCAGATTTTGTGGAAGCATCCTGTATATATATATATATATACAATAAAAAATAACAACAATAACAAAATCTAAATTTATAAGCGATAAAAATAAACAGTATAATTAATCTAGGGATTATGGCCTAACGGTTAAGGCACCAGACTGTGGTAAACATGGTCTGAGGTTCGATCCCTAGAAACAGTTAAACTATGCTGATGAGAGGTAATGACCTTGAAACACGCGAGTACGTAGAAAAAAATATGTGTACGTGTAAAAATAATAAATAAATAAAAATATTATATGCATTCAAATTAAAAAGGGCGACTTTCTAAGTAAATAAAAAAATGAGCTCCGAGGCAGAGCCAATATTAACCGTATGTATCGCTTGAAAAATAACAACAATAACAAAATATATTTATATATTTTGGCAAGTCATTATTTAAGCACATCTGATTGAACACAACAGAGTTATTCTTTTTTCCGATTTTTCTGGATATCTTTTCAATTCGCCGAGCAGTCTTTTTTATTTTAGTTAGCATGTTGTACAAAATGGTGTTCAAAAGAAAAAGAAAAATGACAACAACAGCTCCTAATGATAATCGGATGCACTGATAGAAAACGCTTGAGTAGAATATGGCTGACAACAACTTTTGGGTGCCATTTTTTACAACATGCCAACTGAAATAAAATACACCGCTCGGCAAATCGAAGATATACATATATATATATATATATATATATATATATATATATATATATTTATTTTTCATTTTTAACACAAGGGTCACCACTTATCAAGGCCCGGAAGCCACTCAGGGATAAGAGTTATTGCAAGTACGTACATTACGTTAGTGTGGAGATTTGGTGTAAGTGTTTACTTAGGGGGCGGTTCATTAGGAATTTGTTAACGTTGGACTTGAATATATACATATACCAAGAGTTTGTGCGTGGCTATGTATTCTTACAAACAATAAACTATTCTTTGTAGACACCAAATCTGGATGCTCATTAAAAATCGATGTCAGAGGAAAGGCGAGATGTGGCAGCGGGAGAGTTTTAAGCTGGTGTCAAGACAGGGAGAAAGAAAAAAACAGTAATAAACAACTTATGCTAAAAAAAAAATGCCGACCCAGATTTTTATTTATTTCTTTCCAGTCATAAATTGCTACAATAAAGTGTAACGCCATGTAGCATTACATATGTACAAGTGTTAAAGTTGTCGTCTGGCCGTAGTTATGATGGGTTGTTTCTTTGTTGAACCCAGTTCTATTGATATCTGGTATAATATTGATTTCTTTAAGGAACCACGTCATTTTTTAAATCATTTCTTTAGTTCCTGCCATTTTGTTATTTTTTCCTGCTCAGCTCTATTTAGGCCATAGTAATTTGAGACAGTGACATTAATAATGAGTGCAGTTCTTTTGGGCTTGTTCCATATTACAATATTTGGCGTGATGGCCTTGTCTTTTATGTATCTGCCTGCCTGTATGTCTTTGTAATAGAACACGGTCACTTTTCCGTTTGATGTTATCGGTGGTGGTTCATGTTCCCAGATGTTCGTCGATCTGTCAAGTTGCATCTCTCCACAAATCTTCCAATGGAGGTACGTACATACTTTGTTGTGACGGGCAGTGTAATGACCATCTGCCGATAAGATTGGACATGCAGACATTAGATGGCTTGGGCTCTCAATTGCTGAGTGGCAAAACCGGCATTGGCCATTTGCTTGTAGGCCAGCCACTTTTTGGAATCCATTTGTGAGTAAGCCCTGATCTTTACTGGCTACAATGAGTCTTTCCTCATCAAATGGAAATCTCTCGCTCTTGAGCCACTGAAGTGAAGCATCCCTGTCTATATACTCCGATTTAAGCTCTTTTATGCTGTTTCCATCCTTGTTTCTTTGTGTCTATCTCGATTTCGGCGTATTTCTTTCTCTTTTTTTCTTGCAATCTGTGCTGCTGGTTCATTAAGCACATAAGCTACAGGAGTACTATGTGGGGAGTTGGGCAGCAAGATGTCGGTTCACGTTACACAAGTTGCATCCCTCCACTCATCTTCCAATGGGGGTATTTGCATCTGCCAATAAAACATTAGGTGGCTTGGGATCTCAATCTCTGATTGGCTAAACCTGTACTGGCCATTTGCTTTTAAGCCATTTGTGAGTAAACCCCGATCTTGACTTAACAAGTTTTTCCTCATCAAATGAAAGTTTCCCATTGGAGTGAAGCACCCTGTCTATATACTCCTGTTTAAGCTTCTCCAGGAACCTTCCTGCTCTTTTATGTTGTTCCCATTCTTGTATATCTTTCTTGCAATTTGCTGGTTCATCATATACCCCAGCAGTATCTTCCAGTACGACACCTCAGTTTTCAGCAAGTTTTGTGATTGTGGTTTGTTGTTTCATGGTGATCCTTTACCATTTCTGTTTTCACATCTCTTGAGCTTTTTTCCCTTTTTTGTTTTATTTTACTTCAATCGAAGTCCTCAGAAATCAACGGGCCCCCTACCTGGGGCTAACACTTGAACTCTCTATGAGATACATAGATATTTAAAGGTTCCATTAAAGTTCTGAGTTAGTAAAGAAATTGAGAACATAATTTTCCTCTCCCCAATTAACCATTTTTATATATTGTAGTATATCTTTTTTGGTTTCTTGTTTTTACTGGATTCCAGGACAAGAATTTATCTAGTCTGGTGGAGTATCCAGCTTTGTGCTCTCACTTGAGGTAACATCACTTTGAGAAGGTGCACAATTACTTGTAAAACCAATGCAGGTTAGTCATAGAAAGGAGATCTTATTTGGACTGCAAATACGAAATGTGATTTTGGATATCTGGTCAGGGTTTACTTCTATGGAAAAAGTATCCTCATGCCAGGTTGTTCTGACAAACCCCTGAACAGAGAGACCTTAGACACTCGAGGATAGTGTCTAGTAGGCATTCATGTTCTCTCCCACTCTAGTATGAGTTCGAATGTGTTATTAAATGTGTAATTAAATAAAATAAAAAAATAAGCTTTCTTATGTGGTTTTCCTTCTAAATATGAATCGATAAATTTGACAAATTGTTCAGATATGAATTGTCAGTATGTACGTTTACTTTGCTTTTTTGTTTGCTCCGTCCCAAATCACTATATCTGGTTTACAGCTGCGTTTTCAAAATATGTACTAGTCGGGATTATGTAGTCATAGTGAATGGCGTAGTTGTCATTCCCAACTGTTCGTTCGGGTATATGTCCCCAGGATTTTTTACTACACTGAATGTTGAGTTTCTTACATATCTTCCAGTGAAGGTATTTGCAAACTCCGTTATGGCGATCTGTATAATAACCATCTCCAAGTAGGACTTTGCAACTAGAAATCAGGTGGCCAACACTCTCAACCTCAGTGCTACAGAACCTGCATTTATTATTGTTGCTTAGACCACTCATCTTTTTGAAGGCGTTCATCATCTCTTTTTTTTTTTCATTTTTCTTAAACTTTTTCTTCTAGGGGATGGGACATCCAACCAGATGTCTGACATTTACCCCTATTTTAGTGAGTCCAACCAAGAGATCTTATCAGGATTCTAGCCATCCCTTTCAGTGCAATCGTTTGTATTTCACTTGCACTTGGTTCACCGGGTATGCTTGCTATGTACTTGTGTGGGTTCTCATGTGACGTTTCAAGCTAGAATTTCGCGAAGCTGCAAAGCTACAGATGCTACAAACGTATCGCCTCTCGCCACTGTGTGATCGTTTATGCCTCTTCAAATCAGACGATGTTGTAAATGCAGAGTGACAAACGTCACAAGAATATGGTTTCTCTCCTGTGTGTGTTCGAATATGAATCGACAAATTTGATGATTTTATGAATGAAGCACCGCAAACTTGACAAGAATAAGCTTTCTCTCCAGTGTGTCGTTTTTTATGGTTTGACAACGTTTCTGCCTTGGAACACGAAAACCCGCAAACGTTGCAAGAATATGGTTTTTCTTTCGTATGCGTCCGGACATGTTGTATCAAGCCTGAATTTTGTGCGCACCTGTAGTCACAATAATCACAAGAAAACGGCTTGTAACCGCTGTGTATGCGCGTGTGAGCATTTAACGTGGAGCCTAACGCAAACGACATGTTGCAAATATCACAAGTGTATGGCTTTTCACCTGTGTGAGTTCGAAGGTGACCTTGAAGACTTTGTTTTGTCGAACAAGAAAATCCGCAAACGTCGCAGGAAAATATTTTCTCGTTGACGTGGATTTTTTTGTGGACTTTTAGGCTGATTTCGTCCGAACACGTAAACTCGCAAACGTTGCAAGAAAATTGTTTATCGGCTTCGTGTTTTTGCAGATGTATTTTCAAATATAAAGGTTTCGAAAATTCTAAGCCACAAATTTGACAAGTATTTTGTTTTCTTGGAATTTTTGATGCCACAGTTTTGGTAATTTTGTTCCCAGTGGTATCCGATTCCATTTTTATGTTTATCTCTGGTGCATTCATTAGTAGTTCAGCAAATCTGTGAATGAGAAAGAAAGAAATATTTTTGTATATGTTTATATAGTTTTATACATAATATATTTAAAAAGCATATATATATATATATATATATATATATATATATATATATATATATGTAAAAAACATTGAATAAACATGAAACTGTTTTTTTACATAGGCATCACCACTTATCAAGGCCACGAGTCCACTCGAGGAGAAGGGTTAAAGAGTGTACAGTAGAAATTTAAAAAAATATAGTAACTGTTAGTAATGGAAATTTGGTAAAATTTGTTAACTTATATAGAACGGCTCATCAAAAACTTGTTTACGTTGAAATTTTAACATGCAAAATATTTTTTCTAAAAATGGAGGAAAATATGATTAAATTTCTTCCTCGTTATTATAATATAGAAACACCAACATTTTTGTTTTTTTGGAAAGGTTAGTTTGCATAATTATAAAACCTCCCCATAACAACCTCTCCAGAAGCAAGGGTTTTCCAATGGCTCTCACGAAAGAAAAAAATAATTCGTTATCGTCATGAACTTACACCATTTTATGTTACTTGCATTTATTTATTTATTTATTTGTCTATGAATTTATTTTCTAGTCTCTACGCAAAGCGTAAACAGTAGATAATGTTATTGTTTCCCGTGGGTGATACATAATAGAATTCTTTAGAAAAAAGTATTGAAAAGATTACGAATAATTCACTAATGTTAAATTAATATAACATATACCATTCAAATTCGATGTTTGAATTAGTCTGTGTGAATAATGTTTGAATTAGTCTCTGTCATAATCCTTATATATATATATATATATATATATATATATATATATATATATATATATATATATATATTAGACTAGACTACCCGTAACCCGATGGGTCAATATGTTATATTAGCTATAGAATTAATGTATGAGCGTAACACTTGCGATGTAAAGAAAATAGTTTTTTGTGACATAACAGAAACATTTCTATAAAAGTATATTATATATGAAAAAAAGTGGGTGGTTGTGAATCAACAAAAACTTTTAATGAATTTAAAACTACAACTTTGAAAAAAAAGTACATTTAAAATTCTTTCGCCATATCTCTTAAAAGAACAGTTAAGGAGATGTAGAGAATTGAAGATTTGTTCTAGATATACTAGTAATCTACACATGGATAATGTCTGTCCTTTCAAGGAAAAGGAATCTGAGTTGTGCTGGTCATATAATAGGCCTGGGCATCTTAGTGTTATGTGTCCTGGATCGATTAAACTGCCCTGGAAAAGTCACTTCTGATTTATTTTAAGAAAAATGTTGTTTTTTGTTTTTCGACTACTTTATTTAATGTAAGAAAGTTTTAATATTACAAAAATGCCCTGTAAAAGTCACTTGTAAGGAAAAAAATGATTTGTTTTTTAACTAGTTTATTGAATGTAAGAAAGTTTTAGCATTACAAAAAACATTAATACCAAAAGAAGAAAATGCAACGTTAATTGCAGAGGAATTCTCATTTTTATTAAACAAAACCAACTACTTTATTTCATGGGACGAAGTAAAGAATAGATACCCCGTAGCAGACGACGCCGCCTGGCGGTGCCAGGCGCACAATTCAACTACCACCGGTGACTCGACCTTGACATTGGCACAAGCACACGGCGTCGGTTGTTTGTAAACACGTCAAATAGCAAACATGCTCGAATATTCGCCAGCAATTTATTTTTAAATATATTTACAAACTTTTGAAGATAAACCTTAGAATAATAATTATGTTTTGCGGATTTTTGTGCTAAAGATTGATTTTTATGTAAAGTGTTTTATAATTCTTTTTTTTTTCTGTGTGTTTTTTTAATACAATTCAGTATTTATTTAATTATTCTTTCTTTAAAACATTAACTTTACCGACAATTAATATATTTTTTAAAATAATATTTTTAAATATTGAAGTTTGATTTAATCTCATGATACCATCAGTGATGGTAACCATCACGTGATCAATTTATTAAATGACAAAAAAAATCCAAAAGTCGAAGAAGCCAAAATTTTACGAGGTATTAAAAGAAATTAATATTTGGACCATTTTGTTTTAAATACTGTAACAAATGGATAAAGTAAATGTAAATAAATATTGAATTGTATTAAAAACGCGCAAAAAAGAAATGGCCAAAATCGTATAGAATGAACCTTTTTTTATAAGTTTTATTCAAACAGTTTTTATTTGAACTTAATGGACTGTTGTTTTTTATTTATTTATTTATTTATTATGTATTAACTGTTTTATTCTTTTTTATCACACAAAAATAGAACTTTTATAATGAAATATATATTATGGACTGTTTTTCAAACATCGAAATTTTAAAATTAAAGTTTTATTTAAAACAAAAAAAAAGACGAGGTGTTTTTTCTTTTCGATTTTTGTCACCATTTATTACTTTGAAATTTTATTCAACAATTAAATGATAAAAAAAAACTTTTCGTTAAATATATTTTTAAAAAATTATTATAAAATATCTATAAAGTCTATTTTTATGTCTGTAAAAGTTTGTTGAAAGTTCAAATAAAGTTTATAATTTAATTGAAAAAAAAAACACCTCGTCTTTTTTTTTTTAAATAAAACTAACTTTAATTTTAAAATTTCGAAACAGTCCATAATATATATGTCATTATAAAAGTTCTATTTTTGTTTGATAAAAAGAATAAAATAGTTATTAAAAAGTTCTGTAAATATATTAAACACACACTCAGAAAGACACCCATTTATTGAAATATCTTTTATTTTTAAAAAAATCTTGCTCGCGAATATTCGTAAAAATGTAATATTTAAAAATATTATTTTGAAAATATATTAATTGTCGCTGAAGTTAATGTTTTAAAGAATAAATATTGAATTGTCTTAAAAACGCATACAGAACCCCCCCCCAAAAAAAAAACACGGTACATAAAAATCAATCTTGGTCACAAAAATCCAAAACAGAAAGAGACACCCGTTTATTTAAATATCTTTTATTTAAATACGTTCGTTTTGTTACTTATTTTAAAAAAATGTTTTGTAAATATATACTTTTTCTTTTAAATCTTCAAAGGTTTTGTAAATATATTTTTTAAAAAATGCTGGTGAATATTCGAGCATGTTTGCTATTTGACGTGTTTAAAAACAACCGACGCCATGTGCTTGTGCCAATGTCAAGGTCGAATCACCGGTGTTAGTTGAATTGTGCACCTGGCACCGCCAGGCGGCGTCGTCTGCTACGGGGTATCTATTCTTTACTTCGTCCATTTCATGTAACAAAGTTTTATAGCATTAATAAAAAAAATGTAAAATGCGAAGACGTTTTTTATTTTATATAAACAATATTGCTCTCTGATACAATTCACTATTCTATTAGTTGTCAAATACTCGTAATTTTTTATATCTTACTTCATGTTGCTTTCTTATTTAATGTTATAAATCATATTCTCTATCGATCATTACATTTGGGTTAATATATATTAACGATTTCCAAATAATCACAATAAGGATAAGTCTGCTATCAGCTAGAATCAAAATATGCACCTGATAAGGGGTGATTTTCATATCATCTAGTGTGGCATCTGCCCACAAAGGAAAATCAAGGAGGGAGTCGTTTGCTGGGTTCAATGTAAAGTTTGAGACAAACCGACTGGCAAGCATGTTAGCCTTCTTGCTTACCATGCAAACAATCTCTTGATAGTTAGATAATAGGTGGATAGTTGATTGCCCATTATTTTCCACACTGTTGTAGATTTTCCAGATTCTGTGCGTTTTCTTGTGATTTCGCTATATTCTCTCTTAGATGTAGCTATTTCTTTCTTACAATTACTTCTAGCTTCTATAAATTTTGTCTGTTTGTACTGGACTTCTATCGATTAAATCCGTGGTATGCATGCTGCTTTGGAGCAATGGATGCTTCACAAATAGAGTGGGGTTTGCTATAGAATCTATATTATCTGTAAATCCAAATATATATATATTAACGATTTCCAAATAATCACAATAAGGATAAGTCTGCTATCAGCTAGAATCAAAACCAAAATATATCGTGTTACAATTTTATCATCTCTTCTAATGCAAGCTGGTTGACCAGCGGTTCGTCTCTATTACCGGTGGTTAACATTTCGGTAAATCTGTACGGCAAAGAAGTTACATATAACTGCCTGTTAGATACAGGCAGTGAAAAATCTTATTTGTGTAAGGAATTGTTGCATGAGTCTTTTGATAAGAGACTCCCCTTGAAAAAATCGTAAATTTAATGTTAAAACATTCCTAGGTAATGAGACAAAAATCTTTAAGGAAATAAATCTCAACGTCAATTTTCCAGATAAGTGAAGATCAGTGCCTTTTTTGATAGGCGAGCATCTGGATCTGTCCTTTCAGACTGAAGGACTCGGTAAAATGGCCGCCGACTTGGAAAATCACAATGTAAAGTTGGCCACAGGTTTTTCTGGTATCAAAGATAATGTTTTGTCAGTGCAGCATCTGGTGAGTAATGATATCATAAAATTATTATTTGGATATTTAATCTTGAGTATCATCTTCACGTTTTGAGTGACGTAACTTCAACCTCCTTGTATATCTTGTCAAAGTCAGAAATCTTTCTGTTGAAGTCGGAAGTTGAAAGTAGAAAATACAACTACGAGTTACTCAGGATCTTTATCCAGTCATTGTTGATGGAACGAGAGCATGCTACCTCAACATGAATTAAATTCCATTTGAAATTCTCTGCAGATTTCCAAATTCGGCAGAAACATTCCTCAAGTTAAAAAAGATATACCTGAAGAAGGTCAAAGGTTACATCAACCGAAACGTCGTGAAAATGATACTCAAGATGAGAACGGTGAATAACTAATCCTAATCTCAAAAATTAAGAAACATTTTCAAAAGCCAAAGGATATCCCCTGGGAGGTAACTGCATTCGTAATTGTGAGGCAAAGGTTGCAGAATCTCCAACCACTTCTCCTGAATTGGCACCGTTTAAGTCCAATGACAAGAAGTCTAGGATGACTGGAAACAATGCCAAGATAAGCGAAAACACATCAAGTTATACACACTCATAGTCATTGCTACCCTAATCTCCAACCGCCCCCTTATGATCATACTCCATATATCTTAACAGTAGAACCTTATAAATATATTGCAGCATATTACCTTTCAGTTTTACAACCTTACATAAACCCCCCACCACCAAATTAATAAAAAATTACCCGCTCCATAGAAAATAGACACCCCATAAACCGTTAAAATAAATCACCACACAGCAGAAATACATCCCCTATTCAACCATAACACATATACCCCTTAATCTCAATACTATGTTAAAGACAATTTATATTCTTATATATCATACTATATATAATAAGCTTCTCCTTATTTATTTAGAATTCAATAAAGCTTCCCCCAACATTCTATAATTCCTCTTAATCTTTTTCATCCCTAATGAACCTTACGCTAGACGCCGCATCTCCCCCATGCTACATAGCACCTTCTCTACTCTTCTGATGAGAAGCAATAGGCTTCGAAATGCCCTGGCATAAAGAGTCCCTTCTATCCCCAAATTTTGCCTGTATTCCATTATTCAATAGATGATCCATTATATATCTACCAATATATAGTTTTTTCTTCATTTCATACTCTTGTTGTCCTATTATACAGGGTGTTCACAAAGTCTAGCTACATTATATAGCCAGACTTTGTGGAAGCATCCTTTAGATTATGTAGCCAGACATTGTGGGCACCCTATATATATATATATATATATATATATATATATATATATATATATATATATTCAAACAAATATTATTAAATGCAACGGAGACACTTTGCTTTATGATTCTTTTAAATTTTTCGATTTTCCGTATAATCCTTTTTGTCTCAAAATCAAAAAATATTAAAAAAAAGTTCCATAGTTGTTGCTGTCACGAGCGCTTTCGATTTGTCCACGAATCATCATCTCCTTATTTATTTAGAATTCACTAAAGCTTCCTCCAACACTATAATTCCTCTTAATCTTTTTCACCCATTTAGTACTGGACAAGTTCAACATTGCTTAACCTCAGTGATTATAAAATACATAAAAATGTTGGGTGTCAATAATGCAACTAATGCGATACTACCTTGTGTTCAAGTTAAACGCAGAGAAGTCGAAAAGTTAAAACTGACAGGCTTCAAATTCATTGACTTTGGCTTACAGGTGTATTGCACCTGCATTCTAGCAGGGGTTAGGGTTAGGGTTAGAACAGTGCATGTTAAGAGGATTTTACCACTCCACACATACACCTTAAAATAAATAGAGGATGCACATGCGTTTCTAGTCAGTTAGTCAGATAGTGAGAAGACAGTCAAGAGTAGGATCAGTCAGTCAGAGAACGCGATTCAGCGATGCAGGAACGAGGAAAATCTGGAATAAAGGCTTTCTCCAACTAATAATATCCCAGTCGTGGTTTGGGAGCATGCACGAATCATCACTAGGGCTGTGACAACAGCATATTCTTTTCATTGATTTGACCCTTGAGTATATATCTTATACTATCTTATATTAGTAATTGTCTGTATTTTTGAGATGAGGTGTTTTCATTGATTGAGATTGTCGGACTGACTTACTCATCTTGGTTATTATAGTCACAACGTTTCGGACGTTTTGCCCTCTGGCCTTCATTGGGTTCGAGACTCCTAACAAACGGTTCCCCAGTTCGACACAAAACACCTGATGAAGGCCGGAGGGCAAAACGGCCGAAACGTTGTGACAGTAACAACCAAGATGAGGAAGTCAGTCTAACAATCTCAATCAATATCTTATATGTTTTTATATAGACTGATGTGGTTCTCGGTTGATTGACTGTGTCTTACTGTGTCGGATATATACCCGAGAGTCAAAAGAACGAAAAGAATATGCTGTTGTCACATCACGACCAAAGAGAGGAGAAAAAGATTTCCTTACAGGCTATATGTATGTGATACACACACACACACGACTGTATATGCACACACGTGTGTACACACAAAGACAGACGATCACAGACATGTCACAGTTATATAGACACCACAAAAGAATATATACCCCCGCTCAACAGGTACATAACAAAAATTCTTCTATCTCATAAACATTTTACTGGACAAAAAAAGAAAGCAGTTTCTAAATATTTTTTATAACAGTTTGATGTAAAACAAAAGTAGGTACGGGCAAAATGAATGCTGATGTTCAAAATGTATCTGTCGACGGTTTTTTAAACTAAAATACACATATTCGCCTCATGTCACTGACATGCAGAAGTGCCCAAAAAATATTACAAAAAAAAAAATAAGTTACTTTTCTACTTAGCTGGATAAGTTTTTCATGGTTTTACTCACTTTAAAATGTTTACTTGCTCCAAAAAACAAATAGTGTTGAGCGTTACGTGAGAACAGGAAAAATGGCCGCTACGTGAAACCTAAATATTTGTAATCTCGATAATTACTTAAAAAAAAATGTCACGTATCTCGATTCCTTTGTGTTCTTAGACCAAAGGAAATGGTTGATTGTTGAATTGCGCCCCCGTTGTATCAAAGTACCTGCAGAATGTCTTCTTGGTTCCTTCTCTTCTCTTTTCTCTCTCCCAACAATCGAACACAGCATATAATAACAAAACTCTAAAGCACGTCTGACAGCACTGACTTCTGCCAACAGTCTCGCCCCCCTCTTAACAACACAGGCTTTTTATATCGCAAAATCGTTCACCTCTATTTGCATATTCTTCAAACTCACGTGATCACTACTCTATAAATAAGAGTCTTGACCGTTTTCTTTTCTTTCTTTTTATTTATTTTCGGTGACCAACCCGCACGTGGTCTATCCAGATAAGTCACGCATTTCTCCACAAGAAACTCACCCAATATATATTCCAGTACAATTTATTGGACGAGTTTCTCACATTATTTTATTTCAAATATTTAGGCGTCAAATTGTGGCCATTTTTTTTTCTTGTTCTTACCTAACGCTTGGCACTATTTGTTTTTCAAGTCAAATAAACGTTTAAATGTAAATAAAAACACTAAAAACTTGTCAGCTAGGTAAAAGAGTAACTTATCTTGCATTTAATAACATTTGTTTGTTATTATGATTGTTTTTCGACCAGTTTTTCGTACCAATGTCCATTGTAAAAGAAGCACACGTCATTTCTGTTTAATTATAAGAAAAAATAATTTGTCTTTCAACTATTTTATTTAATGTAATAAAATTTTAAAATTACAAAAAATGAAGGAAAACGCGACATTAATTGCAGAGGAATTGTTATTTTTCCGACTATGCTTTTATGAAAAAAAAAAAAACAAACAAAAAAAACAAACTTAACTTCAAGGATATATATATATATATATATATATATATATATATATATATATATATATATATAGCATTCATCAAGTCCCGTCTATGTTTGTTAACAATATCATGTCAATTGATATTTTAGGCTTGACGATGAATACCCTGGAAAATTCACTTCTGCTTAATAGGTACGTGCAAAATAAATGCTGATGCTCAAAATGTATAAACATTTTGACCCCTCCCTTTACTTAAAAAATCACCAAAAATCAGAGAATTAACCAATTTTAATGAAATTTGCAGTATTTTTCAAATAATGATCGCGGAATATAATGAACTAATTATTTTTATTTAAATCTTAGTGGAAATGTATTATTTTGTTTAAACAAAAAATACCTTTACTAAAGTTATAATTTTCTATAGTAAAAAAAATTACAGGAATTTATTTTTGCTTTTTTTATGAAAATAAAGCATCGTAAAATATAACAATTTAAAAAAAAAATTATTTTTTACAGGAACATTATGATAAATGCCCCTAAAATCTATATTAATGAATTCTATACAACTCGAGGAAAAATTAATTTCTCGAACTACTGATATTATCATTGAGTTAAGCATTTTTTATTTAAAATTTTCGCACAAAAAAATTATAATAGCAAAAATTATTTCTCCTTTTTTTTTTTTAATTGCAGGTTTTGCATGATTTTTATATGTAATATTTAAATATTTTCCTTGCTCGCAAGAATGTGAAACTTTCGGCGTAACATAATTTTTATATAATTCTAGCATTTCGGCCTGGCATTGCACGGGTGTTTGGAGGTGTATGCTGAGCAAAAAAAAAAAACGCTCAACTTTTTTAGCTTTGACCCCTATTATGACCCCTAAACATTTATTGTTTTGGGCTAAAATCAAGTTATTAAGTTGGATCCATGTCAAGGAACCTATATCTAAAATTTCAACTGTTTAGACCCAAAATTGTCGGAGGAGTTTGGTAGAGTTCTCAAAGGTCAAATCGTTGAACTTTGACCCCTTAACAGCCAAATTTCTGGCCGAAACCCGATCACATCGATTTTCCCAAATCTCAATACCCTGAATATCAAATTTCGAGTCTGTAGACTAAAAATTGACAGAGTTATTGCGTAGGGAAATGTACACAGACAGACACGTTCACTTTTATAGATATATAGATTGGCCAATAATTAAAAACAATTAATTTAAAAACTGGAATATAGAAAAATAATTAAATTTAAAAATGGTAAAATTTATACAAACGTTTACAATAGAAATGTGTGGATGCACGTCTGGGGAGGGGAGGGGGAAGACCCCCAGCACCCCTCCTTTCTTTTAATTACATTACGTCATTCTCAGACAGCTTTTTGACTGTCTCAGGTTTTGGGCCTCCGTATATTCCGTATTTCCAAAAGTATGGTCTGTTGCGATTTTGCGAACGGCAAAAACACTCGGTTTTGGGGCTAATTTAGCTATTTTTTGTGCAAACAAGGTGTTTTATTTATTTCAATATCTTAGGATTTTACTTCATTAATTATCTTCGAAATAGACCAAGAAAACTAATATTTATCTCTAAAAGGATTCTTACAATGAATTTATTTAACTTCAAAATTTAGCTGAATTGGTTAGCTCGCCATGAAAACGTTTTTCATAAGTTTTTTTTTTTTTTTCACGTGTACAAATATTTTTTTCCTTTTGGAAATTAACTTTAGTCTTTAATCTTTCAAATACAATTAGAAAGTAGTCGGAAACCTGCAAAAAAAAATTATGATAAATCGGCTTTCAAAACTCCTTCAGTTATTTTTGCCCAAAAGAATTATCAACACCTCTAATGTTTGACATATATATATATTTATATATATATATATATATATATATATATATATATATATATTTATATATATTATTTATATATATATATATATATATATATATACATATATATGAACAAATGATTAATAAAACATGTTAAAAGACATCTTGAAAAAGAGTTAAAAACATATTTAATTTTAAAAAAGGAAGCACAAGATAAGTGGATAGTCCTTAATCCGCGGAGTTTTGAAGAAATACTCTCCTTCTCATCAGAGGGCAGGAATTAGCAAAATGCAGGATCGGATTTTGCATATAAAAGTATTTAATGAAACTACAAGTAAGTCACATATCTTACTTGGTTAAAAAAAGGGTGAGGTAAGGGGAATAGGAGGTAAAAGAAAAATGATAAAAAGATTTCACATGAATGAACAGTCCGGTGAAGGGTAAAAAATCGAAGAATGGTAAAATCCAAAACGGTCGAATTTAAAATTTCCAATCCAATGGGTAAATTCCAAATGGTCCAAAAGGCAGAGTTCCTTGGAAAAAATTGCAAATGGAATGAATTCCAAATCATTAAAAGAAAAAGCAACGGAGAGAATATTTAAAACACGTCTGTCAAGGCTGGAGGAATCAAGTAAGTTCATATTATAAGCTCTATTTCCTTTTTGGTTTTATTGAGCTTTTACATCTGGTTGAGATTACTTTACTTGTAAATATTAACTCTTTAATATTTATAATATATTTTAAGTTTACCATTTTGATTACCTTGGTAAACTTATTGCAATTTTTTATTTATTTATTTATTTATATATATATATATTTATATTTATGTCTCGGAAGTAGAGTGAAAAGCACATCTTATTTTTCTTTTACTAATATTATTGGAATCTTTTCTTTTTTCCCTTGTACACATTTTTGTGAATTATTCCATGGATTTCTGCCTTTGGATTATTATGAACCATCTTCTTCCAATTACGGGATTTCCTTGGATTTTACTTATACAAATGGAAATTCTTTTAACTTTCTTGAAGTTTTCCATTTGGATTTTACCGTCACTGGATTTTTTATATTCCACCAGACTATCCATTCATGTGTAATCACCTTTTTCTTTACCATATTCCCTCTGCTTAACTTATTTTGTTTTCAAGTAAGATCTTTGACTTACTTGTTGTTTCATCAAATACTTCTGCATGCAAAATCCGATCCTGCATTTTGCTAATTCCTACCCTCTGATGAGAAGGAAAGTATTTGTTCGAAACTCCGCAGATTAAGGACTATCCATTTATCTAGTGTTTCCTTTTCAGATTAAATATGTTTTTAACTCATTTCAAAGTGTTTTTTTAACATATTTTATTAACTATTTGCTCATATATATATATATATATATATATATATATATATATATATATATATAAACCCAATTCATTAAGATATTTTTATTATTGTAAGAATTGAAATTGATTTGACTTACCGGGGGTGGGTCGGAGGGAAGAAAAGACACTGAACTGCTGTTTGCCGTTACGGAGAAACTGGGTGTCTATTTCCTACTAAGTTAAATAGACATTCTAATCTCGTTGGAAATCACGTTGGAATTCTCGCCACTGAGAGTTAGTATGTATAAAAGGAGTTGTCTCACTACAGGTTAGTGATTAGTCAAGAACCTAGTTACCTGATCGTCACGTTGGTTTGTTATTTTTTCCTGCGATTGTTTTACATATTGTTATTATTATTGTTATTGCCGTGTTAAATTTGTTTTATTTGTTAAAGTTGTTATTGCTGTTATCTTCCTGCTGTTATTTTTTAACGGGACTTTTACCTTATTTTTTTTTTTTTTTTTTTCCCCTCTCTAACCCGTCGGCCATGGCGTCCGCCAGCAATGTGCCGTCAGAAGAGGACAAAAGTGGCGAACAAAAGAATGGGTGGGCGAAACCACCCAAAGTTAAAATTGATGTTAACAACTTTTTTACGGAAGCAAGGAAATGTCTGCAATACAGAAACAGGAGTTACTTTAGAAGCACCACGGCTACAGGAATTTGCCAAGAAAACGATCTCACTTTTTGTGGTAGATCGCAAGACCAAAAAATTGATCAGGTCAACTAAGGAAACTGTAACTAAATTACTGGCAACGGCAGGAATGCGGGCGGATCGTGTAACAAAATGCAGAGGCTACAATACCTGGGCCGCCCTGTTTAAAACAGAGGAAGAATGCATCGCACTAACCAAAAAGGAAATTATCACACAAGATTACGTATTAAGAATGGAGTACCTAGGACGGAGGAGAACGACTGTTTCCATTTTCGAAGTTCCAGGAGCGGTCCCAGGTGAATATCTAGCTGCCTACCTCCTGAAATTCGGTGATATTACTGGTATAGAGATGGACCAGTACAACGGAGTCTGGTCCTTCGACATACTATTAAACAAAGAAGCTTTCCTCGAAATACCCTACTTCCTGGAAGCGGGAGCTGAAAAACTCCCCATTGTGGTCACAGGGAGGAGGCCGACCTGCTGGATTTGTAGTGAAGTAGGTCACTTAACCTACACCTGTCCGAAAAAGACCAAAACCAATGCGACAAACACAACAAACCCTAAAGAGGTGATTGTTGGGCACCTCGAACCTGAGGCTAGAACGCCAAATACAAGCGAAAAAATTGAAGCGATTAAAGAAATCACAACAGAAGAATTCGAGAAAAAATTCAACTCCGAGATGGAATCGCCCAAAAAGAGAGAATGGACACTGGTACCGTTTTCTAAATCGTCTCGTAAAACGTACGCGGATAAACTGACCAAAGAGCAGATATTAGACATTAGGACCAGTAAAGACCCAGGGGGCAACAAGTTTAAGGCCCTGCTAAAAATAAAGGACTCGCTTGATGAAAAGCGCAAGCAAAGCGAGAAGAAAAAAGAAAAAGAAAAAGAAAAAATATTAGATTTCCCCGAATCTCTCTTCCCCGAAAAGCCTGCCCCTCCTCCAAAAGAGAAAAGATCACCCCGTAAAGCGCCACCCCTCTCTCCCGCAAACGTACCAAAAAGAGACCCAAAGTTGACAACCCTTGGCTCCCCATCCAAAAAGACCCCTAAACCGTCCCCTAAACCGTCTCCATTCTGCTCCCCAAACAATACACCCAAAAACTCACCCCCCGCTTCCCCTATGAAAATTGACATGCCCCCTCCTCCATCACCTCACCCTTCTACTTCTGAAAAGAAAAGACAAAGAAGTCCCTCTGTGGAAAAAGACCAAAAAAAGAAAAGACCCCCTTTTTTTCAGGGCAAAGACGTGTGTAAGATCACGGCTAATATAGAGACCATATCAAAAAATCACGGTAGAAAAGACTACCGAAACCTCTACGCGGTGAAGCAGATAAGCAAACTGGACATTACAAACCCAGAAAATTTTCCTAATGCCAAAAGACTTTTAACTGTGGTCAGAAGTCGTGAAGAGGCCAAAGGAGTTTGGACTATGCTGGAGGAAGCAAACTCTGCTTTTAATATCATTCCTCCAGCAGCCTTTTTTAGCGACTCCGACATACTTAAAATGGAGAAACTATGTGTTGGACGGGTCCCCATAAAAATCCACCCTTCACTTTATAGAGCGATTAAGTTAACATTTCCTCTAGACATCGGTGGTCTGTCCCCTGATGGGGCCATCACTAATGAGATGACCTCAGGATCATTGGGGACAGCTGCCGGTGTCTTGGCACCGTCCATGTTTGTTAAGGATACCCAACCCTAGATAGATCACAATGGCTTTAAGGTTAGCTACTTTGAATGTCCGAGGGTTGAGAGCGCCTCTCGTAAACTTCGAGTTGCACGCGACCTTCAACGCTTCGGGGTGGATATATGCTGTGTACAGGAAACTCACTTCATTCCCAGTGATTATCAGGGTGTGCTGCTTAGGGACTTTCAGCTCTATTCAGCACATTTTGATTCCCACTCGAGGGGTGTTTCCTGGCTAGTTAGACGCACTCTTGATGCTTCGTGTGACCCAGTCTATGCTGATCCAGAGGGAAGAGTACACGTGCTGGATGTTACCATAAAGGATGTGGCATTTCGATTTATTGGGGTTTATGCTCCCAATAGCCATGGCGAGAGGGTTTCCTTTTTCCGGGGGATCGAGCCCTTCATGAATTCGTCTCGGCGGATAGTTTTAGCGGGAGACTGGAACGCGGTCCTGGATCCCGATTTAGATCGCGGGGGTAATACTTCAAGGGCTACTAACCAGAACCGGGATGCTAAGGCGTTTTGAGACTTTATGGACAAGTTTGATCTTGTCGATAAATTTCGAAACGAAAAGCCCGGGATGTAGTTTGGACTTGGACAGGTAGACGCGGCTCCGATCCGGTGCAACTTTCGAGTTACATCGATCGGTTCTTAGTTAGGAGAGTCGACTTAGGGCTTTTAGACTGTCCAAGTTTTCATAACATAGTTTATTCGGACCATAGGTTAGTCCGGGTTCGGGTAAACTTAGATAGCGTTAAACCTAGGATGGCTAGTTACTGGAAGTTCAACACGTCGTTGTTCGACGTGAAGGGCTTCCGGGAACAGCTTTTACTAACAATACAGAGGGAATTGACGGGAGCCATTATCGGGAATAAGTGGTGGGGAAAACTTAAACAAGTAATTAGGTCCTTCGCTGCTGATTTTAGTCATCGACTCAATCTTAGTTCTAGAGCAGCGAAAGCGGCACTAGATGATAGATTAAAAAGGGCGGTGGAGGAGGGGGATAGTGATAGTTATACTTTAATTAAGGCTGAACTGGACTCCCTGGATAACAGGAAGGACCAGGGTCTAGTAGTTAGGGCTAGGTTAAAAAGAGTGCCGAACGAGGCAACAAACATGGCCGCGTCAATGCGTGCGGAGGAGCGTTGACGTGGGACTGATCGACACATCGCCAGTGTCACATTGCCGGACGGACGAACCGTAACATCAAATGATGGAATCCTGGAGGGTTTTCGAGCTCATTTGCAGGAGCTTTTTACCATGGAGCCCGGTCTGGAGATTGAACAGTTTGACACGTATTTAGCTGACTTTTCTCGCCTTGAAGCGACCGAAGCAGCTACGTGTGAAGGTAGCATAAAAGAGGAAGAAGTCTTTGAGGCTCTGAAACAAGTCGGGCTAGACAGGACCCCTGGGATTGATGGTCTGCCTTATGAGGTGTACTTGAGGCTGTCGCCCATTTTTATTCCTTTGCTGGCCACACTCTTCAACTCCTGGTTTAGGAACGGGTCTATACCTCAGTACTTTACCAGGGGGATCATTAAATTGCTTCGCAAAGATAAAAATGGAGGGGATGGAATTAGCAATTTCCGGCCCTTAATGATGTTAAACACAGAGTTAAAGATTTTGGCCAAGATCTTAGCAAATCGTCTGCAGGTTGTTTTACATCGTCTCATAAGTCCCGAACAGACGTGTTCTGTTAAGGGCCGGACGATTCAAGATAATTTGCACGCGATACGCTTGATCATAGAGAAAGTCGACACAGAAGCCGCGCTGATCAATTTAGATCAGTCCAAAGCATTCGATAGGGTGGACCATCGTTACCTAGGGGGTTCTTTGCTCGGCTGGGTTTGGACCCCAGTTTCGCTCATGGATTCGCCTCTTGTATGCTAACCCCGGTGCTATGGTGGAGGTGAATGGGGTGAGATCGAAGCCCTTCAAATTAACAAGATCTATCCGTCAAGGTTGTCCGTTATCACCCATGCTGTATGTCATCGCGCTTGAGCCCTTTTTGCGCCAGCTTAGGGTGAATCCGGTCCTTCGCGGGATTACTTTGCCAGGTGGTTCTACCCCAGTAAAGTATACTGCCTATGCCGACGACGTGACTGTGCTTGTAACGAGCAATGCCGAGATTAGAGTCGTCGACATGGAAACAAGACGGTATGCACAGATAACAGGGGCCATAATCAACCACGTTAAGTCTATTGGCTTACGTGTTGGTGCCTGGAGGGGAACGCCCCTTCAGGGGCCCTTTGGCTGGACTGATGGGCCCTGCAAGCTACTCGGCGTCTGGTTTGGCCCCGACCTCCAGCTGGAGAAAAATTGGTCGGAAGTGTTGAAAGCGGTCAAGACCACAGCTCATTTGTGGTCTTTGAGAAATCTAACTTTAAAGGGTCGGGCGGAGGTATGCAATACTCATATCTACCCCCTGATACTATACCGTCTATCAGCGCTTCCACTCCCGGAGTCCTCACTACTTGAACTAGTGCGTGCTCTTTTCGCGTTCTTATGGCGCGGAAAGCAAGCCATGGTTGCTCGGGAGATCTGTTGCCTGCATCCGTCTGAAGGCGGTCTGGGTATGCCTAATATCAAAATACGTAGACACACTCTAAGGCTGATATACCTGGACCGAATGTGTACACCTGACTTAGGGAACGGTGTCTTCTGGATGGAAGACACTAAGAAAGCCTTTCAGGCTTTGGAGAGTGTGCATTCGGCTGAGGGGGAGGCACGCAGGAGGCCCCGAAACGAATGCCATTTCTATCGCGAGTGTCGACAGGCGTTGAGGTTCCTTCAACGGGTGAATGAAAGCCTCTCTGACACCCGGCTGTTGTCTCGCAAAGCGCTATATAGGGTTTTAGTGAGGGGATCTGTCCGCGACGAAAAGATTGAGGAGTTCGGTTTCACGAATGAGGAGCGTCGTTCGATATGGCCGCCCAAGGATGAGCTGTTTCGATAACTACGAGACATCGCTCACCTGGCTGGTAATCCGAGATGCCCTCTGGGTTCACAAAAAACTTTTCATAGCGGGTTTTACAATGACACCTAGTTGTGTCCGATGCGGAGAGTGGGAGGAAGACCTAAGCCATGCTTTCTTCCGCTGCGCTATCGTTCGACCGTTATGTGAGTTAGTTGAGAGCTTCACGGTTCGCATACTGAACGGGCGTTTTTTTGTGCTGGATGCGGTTTCCCCGTGCTGCAATTGGGCGCTGAGTATGAAGAAAGAGGAACGTTATGTTTTTCTGTGTTTGCTAGCTGTTATGAGAGGCGTGATTTGGTCGACACGACAGAAGGAGGTTTACGGAGATGAGACCTTCACTGCTCCCCAGCTTGTTCTCATGTTCAAGCATCGGTTGAAAATGCGAATTAAGCTGGAGAAGGTGAAACTCACTCCTGTGAATTTCAACGAAAGGTGGGTGAAAGCTTCGCGACTGTGTAGAGTGACTGGAACTGGCCTTGAATTCGTTTCTGATTTGATTTAGGTCAAAAAGGATTTTGGGTATCCTGAACTAACAAGACATCAGTATCGGACCGATTAGTTTAGTATGGGTTAGTTAGGCTTTATTGTTTGATTTTTTTTAGCTTAGCTAGAGTATGTATGTGTTCATCGTCCCAGTCCCTCTTTTAGTTTGCCCTTGTCCCCCCCTTTTTTTCTTTTTTTTTTCCCCCACCTTAGGTTCGATAACCCCCATTTCCGACCCCAATTAGGTGACGGATGGACTGCTTTGTCAGTGATGCAGGTCGATTTTGTGGTGTTTATTCAATAAAGTCAGTTTTCGTGTGGACCTGCGTCTTTTCGACTGACAAAGCTTTCTATCTGCCACAATTAGTAGTGGGGGGCTCTTTTACTAACTACTATTTTTTCATTGTAAATATTTCATTCTTTTTGTATATAAAATTTTTAGCCCCAACCCCCCCCAACCCCACATCATGTATATATCATTTTTCGGGTTATAATTAGGATTCCCATAGAGTGATTCTAGTATTCTGGTGAAAGAGTCTAGTTAAGTTAACTTTATGTTAGATAGGTCCACATTAACCCCCCCCCCCCTATTTTTGGCCTTGTGCCACATTTTGTGTATATTTATGCAAATAAATATTAAGAACCGTTACCTAGTCGGTTGGCGTCTCTTAGACTGATTACCTCGTTACTGGTGTTCGGCAAACGTTACCAGTTAATTGTTACCTTTACAAGGAAAGAAAAGACTGTTTGTAAGCAACGTCATCATTACTGCCTTTTCTTCCCCCCCTCTTCGTATTGGTGAAATAATTCCGACATTTTAAAGGTTATAATTTCGTTATAAAAATTCAAATAAAGACTGTCTGAATAAAACTTTTATTTTTCTACTTGCATTAAAAAAAACAAAAAACAAACAAAAAAAACATAGTGTTAGTCGCCCGTATCTTAAAATTTGTCTGACGTCACTTCCGCCGAATAGCTTTGTAAACAAAGACGTGCGACTCTTAACGAATACCTAAATAACGTTTACAACAGTTTACATTAAATGAAGACACTAACAGTTTGATATCAAGCTAGGTAGAAGAGTAACTTATCTTGCCTTTGGTAACATTTATTTGGGTACTAGTTCACTTATTGATACGTGCTAAAATAATAACATTATTATTTAAAAAGCCATTCTTAACATGGGGAGGGGAGGGTGTTTTGTACCTATTCTATACTTTAACCTTACAATTGAATAAAAAACATATAATAAAACTTTAATTAAACGTGGAAATACGATTTAAAAAATAGCGCGGATCACTAAGTGCATTAGCACGTTTATTTGTTATATATTTGATTTTTTGACCATTTTTATGAATCTCTGTGGATTGTAAAACAAACCCAATTTAAGGGTGGAATTTTGTACAGTATAGACTTAGACTTACCTGCTCTTAAAATATTGATTAAAAAAAATAACAACATCTGTAAACCGTGATTTCCAAAGATTTCTGGCGTTTTTCTATCAAAAAACAAAAAAATAAAAAAAAATAAAAAAAGCGATTTAATATATTATGTGGAAATCGGAAATTAAAAAACAGTTTAGGATTTTATAAATTACGTTTTAAAACTGTGAAATGAAATACGTCGGCCATTAATCGCCTCTTTGAAGTAACGTCATTGAAGAGTTCAATTAAAGGGAGATAACTTATGATGATTAATTATAGTGATTTTGAAGTTTTTAAACCGTCCGTTTTCTGTATAACATAAAAATTTATTTGGGGCACAGAAAAAGATTATTTTTCAAATTATCATTTTTTTTTTTTTTTTTTTTTTTTTATTTTTTAGTAATTATGCATAAATCATCCTAACTTTTCTACCATTTAAAAAAAGAAGCTTCAAATAAACTTCTAATATTTTTTTAAAAAAATTTACAGCATACAAAAATAATGAAAATGCGAGACAAAAATCGTGTTTATGTTATCGACGCTTTAAAACAACGTTCCCACGCAGTGAGGTTTTTTTAGCTGTAGACACACCAATGATTTTAAAATCTAGCAAAAATCAAATAATTGTCATATTTTTCTGAAATTTTCGATATTCAATCATTATTAAATAAACGGTACTTATACAGTTTAATGACGACATTAAAAAATGGAAATATTGAAAAAAAAATTTTTTGTACGTACCTGTTATAGACTGAAGTTCTTCGAAAAAAATTTTCACTTGATTTGATCAAGTAGTTTTTTTTTTTACAGCGAAAAACAATTATTTATCACGACGACGTCAACGTGCCCATTTTGGAAATGTACCTAGCAGAATACCTCCATTTTAGGCCAGATTTCGCAATCTAGCCTTTTTTTTTTTCGCCAGAATGAGATGCGCACATCACATCTGCAATTTTTTTCCGTTTTTTTTTTTTTTTATTTTTAAAGCAGAATACTATTGAATATGCCAAGAAATTGAAGAATGTAAAGAACTGAAGAATTTTTTACGCGATTATTTTCGAAACATGCGCAGTTGGACACGCATGGATAACTTCGAATTTTTTTCGTCATTAAACTGTATAAGTACCGTCTTTTTCAGCAAATAGCTGAAATGTATCCAGTTTAGCTTCAATTTAATTTTTAATTGTATTTCCAAGTTTAATTAAAGTTTAATAAATAAGTTTTGGGTTTGTATTACTGTACACATAGATACGAAAAAGTTGTCAAAACAACAAATATATAACAAATAAATATTATCAAAGGCAAGATAAGTTATTTTTCTACCAAACTGGATACATTTTTTGTGTTTTTATTCAATGTAACATGTTTATTCAGCTCGAAAAACATGCAGTGTTTATCGATGTATTGGAAAATTCAAAATGGTGCCCGACACTCTCTTTAACATGGTAAGTTTGGGAAAATAATAAACTACACAAAATACTATTTAAAAAAACACCGAATATATGTCAACTTATGTCACGGTAATATATATTGAGCGAATTTCTAACAGTACTTTGTCTAGTTTATTATTTATAACGTCTTTTCCTGAACTTACTGTGTTAAAGAGAGACTCTGGCGCCATTTTGAATTTTCCAATACATCGGTAAACACTGTATGCTTTTCGAGCTGAATAAACATGTTACATTGAATAAAAACACTAAAAACATATCCATATACAGTAATACAAACCCTAACTTTTTTTTTTTAATTCGAAAATTTCGGTTGCATATTTCTAATTTTTCTAATATTTTATTCTTTTTATTTTCTTCTGTTACAAATTAAAAAAAAAAAAAAAAACACTCAAAAAATGGCATCTGTCTTCGCAAAAAAAAAAAAAAAAATCTCATTCTGGTGGAAAAAAAGGGCTAGATTGGCCTAAAATGGAGATATTCTGCTACGTAGGTCAGTTACCTGCCCTTGGGGAAAGTTACCTGCCCTTGGGGAATTCCTGGGCGCTGCAATAACATTTCCAAAATGGCCACGTTGACGTAGCCATGATAAATAATTGTTTTTCGCTGTAAAAAAAAAACTACTTGATCAAATGAAGTGAAATTTTTTTTTCGAAGAACTTCAGTCTATAACAGGTACGTACAAAAAAAATTTTTTTCAATATTTCCATTTTTTAATGTCGTCATTAAACTGTATAAGTACCAAATAAACTTACATATTAAAAGTAGGTTTCATTAAATATATTAGAGAAAATTTTTTTAGGTATTCTACCCGCCGCCCCCCCCCCCCTATATTTCATGTTACAAAAACTAAACAAAATAAATGTAGGTTGATAAAAATTTCAACATTTCTTAAAGCTGAAAAGATCAAATCATTAAAAAAATGTTATTTTTATATATTGTGCTGTCACTCATTCACAAGCGCGCGGGCGCACACACACACACACACACACACACACACACACACACACGCGGCGCACAAATAAACGAATGTTCATTGATTTTAATTTCCCCGTGCATTTGCACAAAAATAAGCTCTTCTAACAACGATATAATTTCAAATACACCTACATGCTTTTCTTACAGCAACAAAAGCAAAATGGACATATTTCTGTGGACATAGTCAAAGACAATACCATGTGACAATAGCGTTCTTTTTAACGCTTTCCCAAACCAAATATAAGCAGCAGCAATCTCGTGCTGAAATCTGATTCAAAAGTAAAAAAAACGCAACAAACATTCTCTCTTTTTTTTTTTTATTTCGCTCCAACTTGACACAAGAACATTTTGTTTTCATGTCATCATTGTTTTCAAACCTGCGAGAGCCTTTCCTAGTCTCACACAAAAACACGCGTTTACATTTTAAGCCACTTTTCTTGTCATATACATCCGCGCACACAAAAATCCGCGCATATGTACACACACGTAGATATATTCACGTTCACGTACATACACTCACATTCACGTGTATACACACACACACGCTAACGTACACACATGTACGCACACATACGTGCACATGTACGCACACATGGACAAAGTCACTTCCCCTTTCAAAGGAAATCCACACATCCGCAAAAGACGACCGGAAACAATTATAAAAGCAAGAGCAATAAGCAGCATCTTCCTTTTTCGGACCAGCTCTCGAGCTGAGAGGTTTAGCGAACCAGCCGCCTCCCTTTTGGGAGGAGCGCGCTCGCACGCGTCACATCCCCTGCTACTATGTATGGGACATAAGCTAACAGACAGTATGTACACTTTATAGGTTTTCTATCTCCATGGTCTGGATTGACTTTTTCTCATTCTCTCTCTATACTACAATAGACTTTCCTCCTCACCAGCTAACAGCGAAAGACGCACCCCAAACTGGATTGACTTTCTCTCTTTCTCTCTCTACGACAATAGACTTTCCTTCTCACCAGTAAACAGTGAGAGACGCACGCCAAACTAAACACATGTAGTACCCTTTTCTTTCACTCGTTTCTTCACAAAATAAATTCCAGTTCGTTTAATTCAATTTAACACGTAGTTCGTCTCTTTCTCAATTCAATTCATTAGTCCTAATTTGCACCACCTCCATAAATTGGTGACACCCGAACGCGAGAGGAGCACGCATTTCCTTCTATACCCTAGATGGCTACAAACCTGTCGAAACCATAATTACACACGACAACCGGGCATCCAAAAAAAAACACACTTATTCAGTGCACGCACCCATTCCGTACATTTTCTATAAGAATTACTACCAACGGACTACTTTCCTCATGTGACTTTCGAATAAAGGCGAACTTCGTCAGTTAAAACAAAAACCTTGAAATAAGGACATTATTTTCACAAAAGACTTTCACCTTCCAATCTTATTATTTCCACAAAGGACTTTCACCTAATTTGAATATTCTAACCTCAATGATTTCACAAGAACTCTTACCGATCGGACTTTGCTTGTTCATTTTGTTATTTTGTTGAAAAATAAATGCGGCGCATTTTAAACGAGAAGGATGTGTCATTAAGTTTTATTTCTTTTTTTTTATTTTGTTTGCGGCAGAGGAATTTAATTTCTCTTAAATTTCTTTTCCCCACATTATATATAAAATCCCATCATTTTTTTTTTTTTTACTTACCTTAAAATTGTAAGTAAAAGTGGACATAAAAATCAGTAGGTGTGTCAGAAATTTCGTGAAAAATAGTGAATATTATAACTCCTCGAAAAATGTAATTTAAGCCCTATTTTTTTTTTTCAATTAAAGGAGCAAGGACCAAGTTTCATTAAAAAAAACAAACAAGGTGTTTTTTTTCTTAAAGGTTTTAAACTTCAAACTTTACAGGTAAATTTCTAAAAACACTACTTTTTTTTTGTTTTAAATTAGAATATATTATTTATTGACCTTTTCTCTTCAATTTGTGATATATAACACTTTGGTGAGTAAAATAATTATTTACTTTTTAATAGACATTTCAAAATGGGAGGCGTGAATTATTCGACCCCTGTCTTTCCAAGCTTATAACTACTCGAAAAATGTAATTCAAGCCCTAATTTTTTTTCAGTTAAAAGGAGCAAGGACCAAGGTTTCATTAAAAAAAAACAAAAGAAAAAACAAACAACGTGATTAAAAAAAAAAGGTTTTAAACTTCGAACTTTACAGGTAAATTTCTAAAAAACACTACTTTTTTTGTTTTAAATTTGAATATATTATTTATTGATCTTTTATCTTCAATTTGTGATATATAAAACTTTGGTGAGTAAATTAATTATTTACTTTTTAATAGACATTTGAAAATGGGGGGGAATAAAAAAAACGTTAGTCTAAAATATTATATTCGGTTTATTGGAAAGAGCATAAAATTTCACATTGACCCTGAAAATATTGTAAAAATAGAATCAATAGAAAAATTTTGATAGATTTTTTAAGTTTAAAAATTGAAAAATATTGAGTTCGTAAAATTCATTACTGTTTTTAAAAAATTTTAAAAAATATTTCTATTACTTTTAAAACAACTTTAATAGTTTATTTTGGAAGTATAATCCATAAAGAAAATAAACAACCCACTTTTAAAAGAGAAATTACGAGTTTTTTTTTTTTATATTTTATTCGCAGTTTCGTGTTAAGGGTGTCAAAAATTTCTACAAAAATTCTGATACACCTAAAAAAATCAGTATTATTATATTTTTTAAAAAAAAAGAAGAAAACACTTTTTCTTGATAATTATTTTTCTCTCGGTAATATATTTGTTTGAATTATAACAACAACAAAAAAACCAACAGAATTCTAAAAAAAATTATTATTTTTAAAAATCTTTAAATTATATTAATTTAAAATATTACGCCATATGAAGTATAAACAGCTTTTTTTTTATATAACAAGTTTCCAACAATAAAAAGATATATTCATATAATATAATCTAGAGATAATAAAAATTGTAAAAGCAAAATCAATTTAAAAAAAAATTCGTTTGGATTTGATTATTTAAAGTGACAGAAGGTAATAATAAAAATGTGCACCTTTCCTCCCAAAAGTATGGAGATCTGTAAGCAGCATCTTTAAAGACACATATCAACAGAACAGATTAAAATTAATTTTATCGTCTGTGTAGTGCGTTATTAAAAATCTATTTGTTTTTTAAAAGGTAAGTCTTATATTGTTTTTATCCATTTTTTTTTAATTGTACATTTTATTTATTCATAAATTTATGCATAAATGCTCTTCCATAGAAATTAACCCAAGACTACATACAGTAAACACACGAAATGATGACGTCACTAGTTAATGTGCACCATGATGACGTTCTACACAAAGATTTGGAGATGCCTACAATACTTCCACTATTCTACCAAACTGCTTACTTATATATTTGGGCAAAATATTAAGATATTTTTTGTTAATATATTTTTTCAAACATGTTTACTTTTTTTTTTTTTTCAAATATAGTTATGTTTTTTTTAAATGTACTTTATTTAAATATACTTTATTATTAATAATGTTGACTAGTTTATAACCCAAAAGGTTATATAAACTTGAAGTAAATATAAATATTAATGGTTATATAATAATCCCAACCAAATAAAAAAAAAGCTCAAGGCAACCAAGGTAGGAAATAGAGCTTACAAATTCAAGACTGTAAAAACATATTTTACATTAATTTATTGTTCAACAGTATATTCAAATAAGATGAATTGAAATGTCCTTAATCCGCTGAGTTTCAAAGAAATGCATTCTTCTCATCAGAGGAAAGATATTAGCAAATGAATTTTATGGCAAAGCTATGAATTTGCTGGTATAGGCATTTGCTGAAACATTACATGAAAGTCATAAACACAAAAAAAAAAACTTTATGTGGAAAGAGTTCATAAAATGGGGGAGGAGGAATCTATATATATACAAGCGAAAATGTGTGTGTGTATGTATGTTCGCTTTTTGTGTATGCCTGAGAAAGCCTTTTTTCCAAGAAGCGATCGGTCAGCTCACTTCTTAAAACTTTTTATATCACGTCTAAATGATAATATCTACGAGTTAACAGCGGGGGGGGGGGGTCGCCTGTCTATTTAATTTGCCTGAGTTTGAAAAGCTAAATATTCAACATTTTTCGATCGCCGCGTGTGGATTGGGCTTTTTCGTATAATAATAAAAGCGAAATGAAGCTTAACACATCATTCCCGGTGCAATCGCCGGGAACGTCTAAAAGCAATCAGCTTTGATCAATGTGGAGTTTCTCCTTATATCAGACAATTGCTATTCAATTTGGACAATCCCTTTTTATGGGGAGCTGGTTTCCCCCTCAACATTTTGTGGAAACAAAAAAAATAAACTAAAAAAAGCTGCCCCGCAGTAAATAAAATACTGCCCCACGGTGAAAGTTGACCTCATTAAGTCATTAAATACGGCCACCTGCCAATTCTTAATACTTAAATAAATTCAAACATGTTTCCATTACTATTTCGTAGTGGCCCAGTGGTTAACGTCGCATGTTTTTTTCACAGTTTAATTTCCAACTTCGCCTCAAGGGTTCGGGTTCGATCCTTCATACTTGCCTACCAAAACTTTAAAAAAATTTTTAATCCCCCCCTCCTACACAAACACCCAGGCAACGATTTTTTTATTATTCTTTTGTTTTGATTTACTCAAAATCACACACACCTTCAAACACCCGGTCAATTGGTAGACAGTTAGAGTTGAGTTAGTTACAAGAGTAGAAAGGTCAGAGGGAAGATGCATCGGCGGAAACACATAAAAGCTTAAGTCAACAATTCAAGGGGTTCACTGGTTCACCTGTAAATGAAATAATGTGATCTATGCTAAAAAATCAGTATCATATTTTTGTCTTAGATGCTTTTTACAGCTCATCAACCAGTGACGGGAAGAATCACATCCCCCAGAAGACCAAAATAATAGAAAAAAAGTATGTTGAACTTTAACACATATATATGCATATACACATACTCACAATCAAGAACTACTAAGGTAGATACACAACTAAGGATCCTTAAAAGGAGCTCGGCTGTGTGTCTATAAATGCATATAAACTGTATATAAGACTTGTATATATAGTGAAATGGGAAAGGAGGCATGCGGACGAGCTTGAAAGAGACAATCACAAAAAGGCCATCAGAACACTGACACACACATATTAATTTATTTTTATTTCGGACTATTATTCTCATCTTTATTAGTTGTTGTTTTTCATCTTTTATTGGTTTGTTTATTCACAACGTTTCGGCCAACTATTCCTCTGGCCTTCGTCAGGTGGTAACCGCGACGGATAGGAACTTCAAATCTCCTAACTGCATTCTCAGCCATCACTGCCATCCGTAGTTGTTGTCCTCTCACCACATTTTTGGCCAAGTAAACCTCTGTGAAAAACAACTAATAAAGATGAGAATAATAGTCCGAAATAAAAATAAATTAATATATATAATGCTCATCTCAAAAATGAATTCCAATTAAGGAATAATATATAATGACACACACATTAGAGAAAGATTCACATAGACACAGTCATCAGCGGATGTGCAGGACTGGATGTGTGTGTATATATATATATATATATATATATATATATATATATATATATATATATACTTGTTTATTGTTATATAAACATGCTCACATCCCGCTGCTACAAATAGCCACTTGTTTCAATCAAACAACAGATATCATCAGGCAGCGACTTGACTATTCAAAAGTTCAATGAATAACGGTTATTCATTGAACTTTTGAATAGTCAAGTCGCTGCCTGATGATATCTGTTGTTTGATTGAAACAAGTGGCTATTTGTAGCAGCGGGATGTGAGCATGTTTATATAACAATAAACAAGTATTATCAGCTCTTTTTATTGAGCACTATCTAACAACCTCGTTGAATTCATTAGTCCATTACTTTTGAATATAAAAAAAACCCGAGTATATATATATATATATATATATATATATATATATATATATATATATATATATATGTATTGATGTATTGTAGGTGATCGTCCGGCACTTGCTGCTAGTGGCGCTGAAGTCTGCCTCTTCTGATCCAGAGATCTATTAAGTAATGGCAATACTTGAGAACGAGTTTGCTGCCATGATCATGTATGTATGTATGTATGTATTTCTGCCTAATTCTTTCGACAGAAGCGATGGATTTTCACAAGATCAGTATTGTTTTGAAACTCGACCCTTCGGACAACAAATATCGAAAAATTGGCTAAAAACATTAATTCCTTCAACCTCAACTGGGCAATTTTCTACAAGGAAGGGATCTTTTTTTTTTTCTGATATTTTCGAAAGTCATCCTCTCTGTTCGATTGACTAACCTTAATTTAAACCTTTGCCACTTTCTGTTTGGCGATGGATGCAATGGCAAAACATCACTTTTTTTTTTTCACATTCTTTTGTGGTATGGATTCGAACCTGCCTGCCTACTACCACTTTTTTTTTTATTTTTGTTCGACACATACTTCCAAACACCTGGGCAATGCCGGGCACCCAGGCTAGTTATACATGAAAAATAATTTTATAGAATCAACAGTAGGTTCTCTACAGTGCAATGTAGACTACAATGTATTGTGGATTAAAATGAAAATGGGTCGATTTCACAGATTTCAATGACAATAAAAATATCGAAATGTGAAACATTTATTGATCATCATTCAATCCCAGGCAACGTCGGGTTTCCTCGCTAGTTGTTAATAGATTTGTGGACGAGTACCCTCAGCTAAATGCGACCTGCAAAACAAATTTTCTGCAAACAAGTAGTTTTCCAGATATTAAGCCATGTAATTCCTTATGTTATAAGTGGTGGCCATTGTTGAATGTGCAAACACGTGCATATTTTTTGCCGTCATTTTAATGGAAAATATTTAGGTGGAAGTAGTCAACCACCTCAGCAGAAATAACCTTCTTAGTGACGCTAGATCTACAGTAGATGTGCTAACGGTTATATCTCAGAGGATTAGTGAATCTCTCGATAAAGGCTTCTTTTCTAGGTCAATTGCTCTTGACATATCAAAGGCCTTCAATAAGGTATGGCATAAGGGCCTACTTCACAAGATTTCCAGCTACGGTATAACTGGAAATGTTTTCTCAATTATTAAATCATTTCTCTCTGATAGGCTCATAAAAAAAAAAAATTCCTGTCTTTTTCTCTCTTACTTTCCCTTTCTATCCTGCTCTAACCAAATATGCCGACCTGTTCCACAAATCCCAAAACCTCAACATGAAATATCTCCAGAAAAAAAACTCGAATAAACCTAGAATCCCATCTTCCAATGTAGACCCCTACTACCAGGTCTCCTTCCAGAGGTTGAAACCCAATTACAGGAGATGAAACCAGACATATTCTTTCTAAGCGAAACTGGAATAGGGCCGACCACTTCCCTAGATGTGTTCATAATTAAAGGATACTCTAACTTAACAGCTGAATCTGACCCCCAAGATCACCATGGGAATGGAATATGTGCCTATATTAAGATGGCTTCCCGTGTGGCAGGGATATCTCTAGAGAAGATCCTAATTTACCCTATATGTGCTTCCGGGTTGCACTTGCTTACACCACTGCATTTATATTTGCCCTCTATCGGCCCCATAACAGCGGAGTTACTATCTTTAAGAGTATATCTGAGAAAATAGACCACATCCTGTCTACACATCCCTCGGCTAACATCCACATCTGTGGTGACTTCAACGTCCATAACGTGGAATGGCTGACCCATTCAAATAAGACAGACGATAAGGAGAGGTCTTGTCATGATTTTGCCATTGCTTATGACCTCACTCAGATTGTTCGCAAACCCACCCATGTGCCTGATACTACTGGTCAATATGCAAGCCTCCTAGACCTTTTTCTCTCAACTTCTCCTGAGCTATGTTCATGTTCTGTTCATTCTCCTCTAGGATCCTCCGACCACTCCGTTGTATCAGTTAAGATAAAAATGAAATGTAATAAGTCCCCAGACGTACCCCTCCACCGTACTGTATACTGAGACTCTATGGCTGACTGGGATAGCTTCCGTACATTCATATCTGATCTACCTCTGCATTCCATGTTTAAAAAACCTAACTGCCAGCCATGGTTCTCCCCAGAATGTGCTGCTGCTATCGTGCACAGAAATCACTTTTTCCATAACTACCAATGTAATAGATGCTCTGAGACTAAAGCTGCTTTCAGGAGCGCCAGAAACCACTGTAAAAGAGTAATAAAAAATGCAAGAGAGCTATATGCCCAGTCTGTTAAATCCAAAGTAGCTGATCAGCGGCCTGGTTCCCACCAGTTTTGGCAAATAACAAATAGGATCCTGAACAGAAGTGTGCGTTCTATCCCAACCATTATCAATGGACCAGAGGTCATCTCGTCAGCATCAGACATGGCCAAACTATTTGCAAGAACTTTGCAGCTAATTCTACCCTATGCGACGAAGGCCATCAACTTCCCATATTTCCTCCTATAACACAGAACACGCTAGATAACATAAAACTATCTGTGCATGAGGTCGCTAAGCTAATCAAGAAACTTGATTCCAGTAAAGCAACTGGCCCTGACGGCATCCCAATTATAGTGTTAAAAAAGCTTCAACCAGAACTTGCTCCCATACTTACAAAACTGTTTAAGCGTTGCCTTAAGGAGAAGTGCTTTCCGACTCCCTGGAAAACCTCATCAGTATGCCCTATATTAAAGAATTCAAGTGATAAGTCATCTTCCTCTCAGTACAGACCAATAAGTCTCCTGTGTGTTATGAGTAAGTTGCTGGAATCCATATTAAATAGAGAAATAGTCAACCACCTCAGCAGAAATAACCTTCTTAGTGACACACAATATGGTTTCCGTTCTGCAAGATCTGCTGCAGATGTGCTAACAGTTATATCTCACAGGATTAGCGAATCTCTTGACAAAGGCTTCCTTTCTAGGGCAATTGCTCTTGACATATCAAAGGCCTTCGACAAGGTATGGCATAAGGGCCTACTTCACAAGATTCCCAGCTACAGTATAACTGGAAATGTTTTCTCAATCATTAAATCATTTCTCTCCGATAGGCTCATAAGAGTAGTGGTCGATGGACAAAAATCAGAGGCCTGCAGTATTAATAATGGAGTCCCTCAAAGGTCAATCCTGGGCCCAACTCTCTTCCTGATCTACATTAATGATCTCCCTAAACACATACTTAAATCATTCATTGACATCTATGCTGATGACACGACCATCTACAGCAACACATCAAAGGCTGTAAATGACAAAGTTCTCTCTGATTCTCTCTCCTCTGATCTTGAGCGCATGGTTCAGTGGGGGAAGACGTGGCTGGTTACCTTTAATGCATCTAAAACCAAACTCCTATCTTTACATTATCAACGCTCTGATCCCCATCTGGCATCAATTGAAATGGATGGCTCTCGTCTAGGAGAAGCCCCATGTTTTTACAAGCTTCTGGGGTTGTCCTTTACTCCTGATCTGAAATGTTGGTTGGTTGGTTGTTTTTGTTTTACGGCATATCAACCCTTTTCGGGTTATTTAATGCCGAATCCAAAGATTTTGAAGAAAATATTTTTAATAGAATATATTTGTTGTTTTCACGTTGGTTTCTATTTAACCCATAGTTGGGACCCTAACAGGTAATACCACTCCGGGTCAGAGTGGACCTGGGAGCAATGGTAATTAAAGGGTGGCTCCACACTCCCCAAAGCCCACAAGATGGGGCCTCACCACTGGATATAGTTTAAGGTCATATCCAGGACCCCCATTGAGGGACTTTTACCCTCTGCAGGGGGGCAGTCGGCGTATTCTAATGCCTTACCGACAGGGCCGATCTGAAATGGAACACGTACATCAAGTCTGTTGCCAAGGTCGCTGGAAAGATGGTGGGATCCTTCTACCGCTCCAGAAGATATCTCACTACTGATGCAATTCTCTATCTCTATAAAAGCCAAGTACGTCTAAGGATGGAATACTGCTGCCATATCTGGGCAGGAGCTGCTAAAAATAGCCCATCCTGCCTTGACAGAGTACAAAATAGACTTCGTGGCTTAGTAGTGGGATGCCCTTTTCTCTTCCCTGCAACCTCTCTCCCACAGAAGAGACGTTGCGAGCCTATCCTTGTTTTATTGTTATTTCCATGGCAGGTGCTCGTCTGAACTCCAATCTCTGGTCCCCCTGTTACCAATCTTTCACAAAAAACACCTGTCTAGCTGAATCCACTGTCAAAAATTTTCCCCACTCTTTATCTGTGCCTAAATCAAAACGTAGATTCCATGAACAAAGCTTCTTTCTTAGAACTGCATGCCTGTGGAACTCTGTTCCGTCTGCCTGCTTCCCACCTGATTACAACCTGGATGTCTTCAAGTCCAACGTATTATTTTCAGTCTGTAAATGAACACGGTAGATAGCAGACTCATAACAGCGGCACTCTGTTTCAGAAGGCCAGGATTTTACCTTCATGGACACCAAGCAGTGGGTAAATGAAGGACATTTCTCTAAATACAAAGACAACATAATTGCTGAACTTATTCTACCCTATGAGGATATTTTACAGTGTTTGGCATGATATATTTGATTATAGGAACTTATTCCTATTTCTTCTAGTGACCACGAGGTCCCAAAATATGTTGCATTGGGCGCCAACATTCACACCGTGTTCACCATGTACGACAAGGATCCTTCTAAAAGGAAACCCGAACTAACATTCACACAGAGGAATCAAACTAAAGGCTCCATACATATGGATAGCAAATTCAGCCAGTGTTTTTGCAAAGGACTTACCATGACCAAAGATCTTTCATTTCTGATACATTGTGAATAAAATTTGAGTTTAAAGGTATGGTTTTGTTTGTGGAATTTTATTTGTTATATGCACAAAGGAAATTGGCCGTGTGGGAAAGACATTTCTTACATTACCATTTTTATTGCACAACCAAGCAGAATTGTTAGTTTTATCGCAAAAAAACAAGCTATTCTCGTTTTGTTGCAAACAATAGGTTAAGATTTTCGTTTTTTGCAAAAAATGTTGGGATTTTTTTTGTAGTTAATTATCTGGTGGAATATTCTCAGTTCAAACATCTGTTGTGACCTAGCATCGTATCATTAGTTTAAATTTGTGAATCTGGTTATGTACTCCTCTGTTCAAACCTAAAACATGAAAGTTTTCATGTGAATTTTTATAGAATAAGTTTATTTGAATTTTTCTGCTTTTTTGTTCTGATATGTGTTTCATGGAGTTCATCTGACCATGCATGGTGTGGTATATGTATATATAAAAAAAAAATTTTGTATTGTAAATTTTACAGGTGTCATCCAACTGTAGGTTGACTGCCATTTCCTGTTGGGGGAAAATGTTGGAATTTTTTTTGTACCAATAATAGTGCATCCCCCCTGTTTACATTTATTATTGTTTATGTGGTTCTTATATATGATTTTTTGTATTTCATATCTTTTTTTGATTCTTAGTTTTGTACATTGTGAGTTTGTACGAAACTCCCTTTAATTTGGAGAAAAGGGAAATGCTAGCTCCGTGATGAAATTTGGCGGACGTGGAGATTGGATATTTGGTTCATTGCCCGGCGCCGAAAATGGAATTTTGATGAGCCTACTTCAAAGAAGAAAACCCCGGCAAGAATACCCGGGTATGTGATGAGACATACTTCTGAAAACTACCTACGTGACTACGGTTTTGCACGTATTTTAGAAGGAGTGAAATTATTTTAAAGAAAATACCTTATTTTACGTGACAAGGAATTTTGGAACCTCCTACAAAGAAGAAAACCCGGATATGCAACGAGGCCATACTTCTGAAATCCATCTGTGTGTCTACGGTTTGCATGCAAACATGGAGGAGAGAAAATTCTAAAAGGACTTTAAACGAGAAAAAAAAAAGAAAAAGGCACGTGCCTGACTGGCTTTCAATTTGTGAGTACGCTCCTAAAATTAATTTCATATGCGATTGTGATTAGGAGATACTATTTTGAATCTTATTATTATATTCGTTAATGGATATGACAGCTTCAAATATAAGAACTATGTTACCTTAGCATTTTTTAAAGTTAATGCCTGCAAAGGGAAAAATTTGCAACTAAATTTATTGTGAAAAAAATCTCTTCTTCGTTTCAAAGCAAGACCTTTATATTTTATTCTTTACCGCCCCCCCCTTTTTATTCCATGCTGTCATTTTTTTTTTTCAGGTTAGTTACTTTAGCGTCAAATTTATCTGGAAGCAAAATAAAATTCCGACAAAAATTCTCATTTTTAATGCAAAACATCTAGAATCATTATTTAATGCAAACACTAGCATAAATATATTTGTAAATTCTTGATTTAAGACGAGCAGAATGTTATTTTTTTCTTAATTTGAACAGATTAATGATAAATATTTTTCTGTTTCGTTGAATCTGAAATGTAATTATTTCGTTAAAGTAACCTATGTTTCAAAACCTATAAGACAGTAATACGTTTCGTTTGGCGATATGTTGCACTCCTAAAAAGAATAGATAAGTAAAGAAATTTGAATTTCTTCTTACGTTTAAAGTAAAGTCAGATAATAATTTAATTCGACCTTGATATTCGGTCGTAGGTTGCTAGCGTATCGTAATTGCATTTTTTTGAATTTGAGATCCCACGAGAAAAAAAAAAAATCTTTGGTTCAAATTCTGTAGACGTATTTAAAAAAAAAAAAAAATCACAGTATTTAACCGTTAATGATTCTTTCGCACTTTAAATGTTAATTGTAAAAGTAATTGCTTGATTTAAATTAATTAATTTAAATTGAGATTGCTAATATTTGATTTGTATTTGTAATGCCATTGTCGGAATTTATCTTGCTTCCGGATAAACTCGACGCTAAAGTAACTAAGCTGAAAAAAAAAGCATGAAACAAAAAAGGGGGAGGGGGTAAAGAATGAAATATAAAGGTCTTGCTTTGAAACGAAGAAGAAATTTTATTTACAATAAGTTGCAAATTTTTCCCTTTGTGGGCATTCAACTTAAGAAACGCCAAGGTAACATATTATGAAAAAAAAAAACAACAACACTGGTTCTTATAAAGAAGTTGTGTGTATCCATTAACGAATACAATAAGAATATACAAAATAGTATCTCCTAATCACACTCGCATATGAAATTAATTTTAGGAGCGTACTCACAATTGAAAGCCAGTCAGGCGAGTGCCTTTTTCTTTTTTTCTGTTTAAAGTTCTTTTAGAATTTTTTTTCCCTCCATGTTCGTGTGCAAACCGTAGAGCCACACATGAATTTCAGGAGCAAGACCTCGTCGCTTGTCCGGATAGAAAATTCCAAAATTCCTTGTCACGTAAAAGGTATTTTCTTTAAAATAATTTTACTCCTTGTAAAATATGCGCAAAACCATAGCCACGTAGTTAATTTTCAGAATTCTGTCTCGTCACAGCCGCGTATTAATTTCTTGCCGGGTTTACTTCTTTGAAGGAGGCTCATCAAAATTCCATTTTCAGCGCCGGGCAATGAACAACACGTTCACTCTCCACGTCAGCAGAATTTCAAAAGAGGACGAAATACGCGCTGGGCTCGTGACGTCATTACAGAGCTAGCATTTCTTTTTTCTCCAAATTAAAGGGAGTTTCATACAAATCCAAAATATACGAAACTAAAAATCATAAAGGATACAAAATACAAAAAAATCATATATAAGAACCAGATAAACAATAATAAATGTAAACAGGGAGGAATGCACCATTATTGGTACAAAAAAAAAATTCCAACACCATGTTTTAATGTATTAATTGTGTGTATATTATTGTCACTTTTCAAATGAATATGAATTGAAAATTTATTTTTTAAAAATCTTAAGGGACACGAAAGGGCTTGATCCCCCCCTCCCTAAATGTTAATAGCTCGGGAATTTCGAATTTGGTGATAATTATATAACTCGACTATTCTTAGAGCTTAGCCTAAATTGGGCTTTTTAATCACTGGCGGCCATGCTCGCCAGCATGTTATTTATGATTAAATAATTCCATTTTGAAATATTGGCGATTTCGCCATCTTAGTATTGCAGATAACTATATCTGTTATTTAATAATAAAATTAGTGGGAAGGAAAGAGCTTAATCCCCCTCCCCGTTTTATACATAATTACGTTTGGAATAATATTGGCAGTTTCGTCACATTAATTTTGCAGATAATTACATCTGTTATTTTATTAATTGTGCTCGAGGCATGAAAGATGGTCCTAAAAGAGCTAATGTCCAAATGTGATGCCAAAAGGTTTCGCATTAATAATGCGGTAAAGTGGTTGAAAATTAACACCCCTTCACCAGATTTTTCAGGTCCTAAGAAGTCGTAATTAGAGGTTGGTTAAGAGACCTAGATGAATTAATAGACCAAATTCTACTCCAAACTCCAGAAGAGGAGAAAATTCAGCTTTGCGAGGTTTCAGAAAGGTTTTCTTCAGAAATAGAAGAAAAATTGCTTTCATTAAAGTTGAAATTAAATACCCTTCAGGTTATGCACGTTTTAACGGTTACGCCTGTCAAAATGGAATTGGATTGTCCGAAATTTGCCGGCATGTCCCCAGATGATAAATTTTCGTTCAGAACTTTTCTGAACAAATTCGAATTTTGCACTGAGAGTTTAAATAAAGCTGACAAATTATTAGTGTTGAAATCGAAACTAGATGGGGATGCTTTTGACATAATTTTGACAGATAATTTTGATGTTGCCCTAAAATTGTTAAGGGAAAAATATTTGAACCCTGATTTGATTAAAAATTAGTTTTTTGAGAAAATCATTCCTCCTCCGCCTATTATGATGGATTTTAAAATTTTAAGGTCGTTTCTCGATAAAGTTAAGAGAAATTTGACTGAGCTCGACAAGTCCTATGGGACTGATTTTTTTGCTGAGGGTGGCACTTTAGGGGCAATGATAGCTCACATAATATTTGCTAAGTATCCTAATTCCATTAGAAGAGAGTTGATGAATAGAAGTGGGGAAAGATACCTGCTATATCGCATATCCCTCCATATTTACATGAACAAACCGAAAACCAGCAATGGCGACGCTAGGACAGATCTGTTCGTCAGTACAACGCAAATGAACACAATAAATACACATGACAATTCCAAATCCCATTTCTTTAGATACACACATCATTAGAATAACTCGCACCTTACTTCAACAAAGAAAACCGCCACAGAAAGCTGCACAGCAAAAGACAAAACCAAAATACAAAACCAAAATACAAAACACAAACGCAACTCCTAAGCATATAAACACCAATATATAATTCACATAACAATGCAACCGTACAACACCGACTAGATTACATTCACAATTTTATTAACTTCAAATCGATATAACACATGCATACATACACAAAAACAGACGGTTCACTACAACACATTATAGCATGATAAACAAACACAAATAAGATAGCAAAATATAAGCTAATTATCAATTTGCCCTTTGTCTTCACCTACGTCCGCAACAATGCAACATCACTATAAAAACAGTAGCCGTCGCGACAAAAAGTCAGTCGAGCCCAGAGACAGTCAGTCAACCAGCATGGGATAATTATCGGCTCCGTCGGACCCCTCCCTCCCCCTGACGTTAAACCCATGTTTGCGCACATCATCCATCAACCTCTCCACGTAGAAACACCAACAGCGAGAATTAACACTCACATTCTCATTTCATCCTGAATCATACTAGCGCCCAACTTTTCTCTCCTAAGAAGTTACAAACATTAACTTTACACCAAAAACCTTCTTTCCTGAACATTCTCGCATCCTTACGAACTTTGAACACTTTGTTTGTTTTTACTGTTTCGTTAAGTTTGTTTCTTTAAATAAACAATTGAGAAATCAATCATTTTAAAATTTAAACACATATTGTTTGTCTGGTTCCTTCTCGCCACCATACGCTTATGCAATTTTATAACATACTTTTCACTAAATAATATTATGTCACATGTATTTCAAGTAATGGAATACCTCTCGATGTTTGGCAGGAAATTTGCACGCCAAAAATGGCGCCTTCTTCACCCAAGATGAAAACCAAAATGGCGTCTTCTTCCCCAGGTGTAGGGAAGGCCACTTTATTTTGTAAACTGTGCCAAGCTACAGATCATTCAATCAAGAACTGTAGTAAGTTTCATACCTTCGAAGCAAAGTGTCGAAGGGCTAAACAGTTAAATTTATGTACTCGGTGTTTGGGTGAGCACGCAGAGGCATCTTGACATGGTAGTAAGGGATTTCCTTACCCGTGTGCGATGTGTGGGTTGAGAACCCATTTTACCGTCATGTGTCCCAAAAGAAAGAAATCCTTTGTGGGCCGAACAAGATATCCCGAATCACTGAATAGTATTTTTCCCGACATCAGAGTATCTATGAAGGCACACGGACGACCAGTATATTTCTTCTGTTTATTAGATACTGGGTCACAACATTTGCTTTTCGCCCAGGAAATTCTCAGTAAATTATGTTCTGATAAACCCATAAACCACAAGAAGGTTAATATGGCGGTGAACACGCTTATCAGGAGTGACTCCTTAACATTGAAGGAGTACTATATATCAATCAAATTAGGGAATCAAAACCCCTTTAAATTTGCAGCTTTATTCTCGCAAAAATTAAATTTAAAATTCGAAGTGGATAACTTTGATAAAGTTGTTGATAACTTATCTCAGGAAGGTTTCCTGCTATGTCCCGGATATAAGAATTTGAATGGAACCCACCTTATGGGGATGATTGGATTGGACCTTCTGAGCAAGTTAAATGATCTCAAGCTAGTTGAATGTCTTAATGGAAATGCATTGCGACATGGAAAATTCATAATTCCGTTTGGCAAAAGCCAACATTTTTTAAAAAAAGATTTGAATGATGCAGAATCGCCTCCCTTCAATTATATAGTAAAATCACTTCCTCAATCCAACAGTTATTTGATTGAGTCCGTGCTAAATCTGACACTCTCTTTTTGAGGACGGTTTGAAGCTTTTCTTTTCCCGAGTCCGCAGTCAAGCGTGGGGTTGAGACGTTGCTCAGTCTCGATTCATTAGGTATTAAAGAATATGCTAAGTTGTTGGCTGCGGACAAGAAAAATAGAAGAATTCAAAGACTCTATCGTATGGGAGGAGGGAAAATATCACGTAGACTTACCATGGTATCATGACAGAATCCCACTGGTAAACAGTAACTTTTTGACTTCCTTAAAGGTAATGGACAGAGCGGCAGAGTCCTTAGAAAGAAAGGGAATGTATAATGAGTACCTCCAAGTGTTTGAGGACTATGAGGAATGTGAAATAGTGGAGCAGTTTTTGTCCTGCCGGGGAAGTATGAAGATTATATTTGGGTTCCTCATAGATCCGTTATTAAGGAGATAACTGGAGTGACGACAAAAATTTGTCCCGTATTTAACTGCTCCCTAAAACGTCGAGAGGGGATGTCAATTAATGACGCTGCCTACATGGGCGTGAACTTATCTGCTAATTTATTGGATTTATTGCTGGGATTCAGGAAAAATAAATATGTCCTTTTTGGTGATATAAAAAAGGCCTTTTTACAAATTCTTCTTAAGTCGGAAGAGGATAGAAACAGATTTTGTTTTTTCCTTAAAAAAGGTGACAAATTATGTACTTACAGGTACAAAACAATTCTATTTGAGTTCGACGCTTGCCCCTTCATCCTGAACTTCATTTTGAAATTCCATGTGGAAAAATATGCAAAAGATGCAGCATCGCATGCTATTTCCAACAATTTTTATGTGGATAATCTTGTCACCACCAGTTGTGACGGAGAGTCCCTACTTTCTGTTTATAATAATGTTTGTAGCAGACTGTCAGAGGCAAGCTTCGATTTACGATCTTGCAATTCCAACTGTTCTAAGATACAAGAAGAAATGTTAGAGGATAAAACTATTTCTTCTCCCTTCGCAGCCTTTGAGAAGGTATTTGGTTACTTATATGATCATGTTCGGGACACGTTCAAACTTTCTCCCACTTTAGTGGACTCCGAGGTTAATACCGAACGGGGGATTTTTTCCCAAATATCAGGAGTGTATGACCCTTTATCTATTCTACTCCCCGTCACTATACAGAGAAAGATCATTGTCAGTTCAATCTGGAAAAGCAAGTTGTCGTGGGATGAGCGGATACCCGAAGAACTCAATAAGCTGTGGCAAACCCATGCGAAGGATTTAAACGACTTGGGGAAGTTTGAATTTCCCAGGCGTGTATTGTCAGAAAATCAGTCTGTTGAATTTATCTGTTTCTGTGATGCGTCGAAAAACGTGTACGGATTCACCCTGTATGCGAAACAGGGAGCGAATTGTTCTCTGTTGTTTGCAAAGGCCAGAGTAGCCCCAATTAAGGGGAAGTCACTTCCCACTTTGGAACTATTGGCTATGTTTTTAGCTCTTAAGGTAGCCCCTCAAGTTTTGGGTGCTAATTGATCATTTTTTCCTGATGTTTGATTCCCAAGTTGCCCTCTCGTGGATCCTCAATGGTAAAGGATCCAAGAAAAATATATTCATTGAAAACAAGATCAAAAAGTTTTCAGAAGATATTAATATTAAATTTGGCGTTCTACCAAAATTAAAATATGTTTCTTCGTCGGAAAATCCAGCAGATCTTTTTACTAGAGGTATCAATACTTCTAAATTTTCCCAGTTATTAAATTTCCGGATGTATGGCCCGGAATGGCTCAATAGAGATGGCATTGATTGGCCAATCTCACCCTTGCCTTGTCTAAACGAAACTAATAAAAAAAAATGGTATCATGTTTGTACTCTCAGGAGACACGTCCTTCTGAAAATACCTTCCCGTTGGATATTACAAGGTATTCAAGCTTATCTAAGGCAATCAGCGTCTTAGAAAAAGTGTTGAAATTTTATGATTTGTTACATCACCGTAGTGCTGACAATTTTAATAGGGCCAAATTATTGCTATTTGCTAATATGCAAATGGAGGCCTTTTTTTTACATGGGGATCACCACTTATCAAGGCCCGTAAGCCACTCGGGGATAAGGGTTATTTTGTGTAAAATAATCAATGGGAAAATATTGTAGTCATAGTTGGTATTGGAGATTTGATAAAGCGTCTTACTTAAGGGGACGATTAATCAGGAATCTGTTTATGTTGGACTTGAAGACGTTCAAGTTGTAGTCAGGTGGGAAACAGGCAAACGGAAGAGAATTCCACAGGCGTGCACTTCTCAGAAAAAAGCTATATTCATGGAATCTACGTTTTGATTTAGGCACAGATAAAGAGTGGGGGAAAATTACTGACAGTGGTTTCAGCTAGACGGGTGTTTATCATGAAGGAATAGCGAGGGGGGACCAGAGATTGGAGCTCGGACGAGCACTTGCCATGGAAATAACGATAAAACAAAGACAGGCTCACAACGTCTCTTCTGTGGGAGAGAGGTTGCAGGGAAGAGAAGAGAGCATCCCCCACTAAGCCACGAAGTCTATTTTGTACTTTTTCAAGGCAGGATAGGCTGTTTTCTGAAGCTCCAGCCCTGATGTGACAGCAGTACTCCATCTTTGGACATACTTGGCTTTTATAGAGATAGAGAATTGCATCAGTAGTGAGATATCTTCTGGAGCGGTAGAAGGATCCTACCATTTTCCCAGCGGCCCAGGCAACAGACTTTATATACATGTTCCATTTCAGATCAGGAGTAAAGGTCAAACCCAGGAGCTTGTCAAAACATGAAGCCTCCCCAAGACGAGAGCCATCCATTTCAATTGATGCTAGATGAGGAACAGAGCGTTGATGATGTAAAGTTAGGAGCTTGGTTTTAGATGCATTAAAAGTAACCAGCCATCTCTTCCCTCACTGAACGATGCGCTCAAGATCAGAGGAGAGGGAATCAGAGAGAGCTTTGTCATTTACGGCCTTTGATGTGTTGCCGTAGATGGTCGTGTCATCAGCATAGATGTCAATGAATGAATTTAGTATGTGTTTTTGGAATTCATTGATGTAGATCAGGAAAAGTGTTGGGCCCAGGATTAACCCCTGGGGAACTCCAGCATTAATACTATGGGCCTCAGATTTCTGCCCATCAACCACTACTCTTATGAATCTATCAGAGAGAAATGATTTAATTATTGAGAAAATATTTCCAGTTATATCGTAGCTGGAAATCTTGTGAAGTAGGCCCTTATGCCATACCTTATTGAAGGCCTTTGATATGTCAAGAGCAATTGCCTTAGAAAGGAAGCCTTTGTCGAGAGATTCACTAATCCTATGGGATATAACTGTTAGCACATCAGCTGTAGATCAAGCAGAACGGAAACCATATTGCATGTCACTAAGGAGGTTATTTCTGCTGAGGTGGGGAATTAGGTTACATGAAACAACCATCCGGGAAAGTGCCTCCCCCTAGGGTAACTGCCTTAGGGTTATTCCTTGATAAAGATAGGTTAATTAGATCCAGAGGTAGGATACAGAATTCTGATATTCTGCCCTTCGAGATCAAGTTTCCCCTTTTGTTGGGAAAAAATCATTATTTAACAAAACTGGTGATTAAGGAAGCTCATCTTAACTGTTGCCACATGGGGGTTAATTCAACCCTCAGTAAGTTAAGGCTGTCTGGAGTTTGGATCCCTCAGGGGAGACAAGCCGTAAAAGCTTTCGTGCGTACTTGCACCATATGTAAAAAAATAAATGCTCTGCCTTGTAAGGCACCTGCAGGGTCGATATTACCTGCTCATATTGTCCGCCCATTCAAACAAGTCGGTGTGGATTTCACCGGTCAATTTTTTATTAAGATTGGAGGGGTAGAAGTTAAAATGTACATATTACTCTTTACATGCATGAGCTTGTGTGCAATTCACTTGAATTATTGCCGGACATGAGCACCCGCTCTTTTATGCTGGCCTTTGTTAGGTTTACCAATTTATTTGGTATCCCTACGCATGTATATTCCGATAATGTGAAATCATTTGTTGCATCCAGAATATTGTTATCGAACGTACTCGAATCGGACGAGTTGAAGGAACAATTTAAATCCGTACACATCGTCCATCAAATAATTCCCCTTTACTCTGCCTGGCAGGGGGGAGCCTAGGAGAGACTAATTAAAACTGTCAAACAATGTTTGAGGAAACTATTGGGCAGAAGAAAGTTGGATTATTTTGAATTTCTGACTGCACTTTCTGATGTGCAAAAGGCAATAAATGACAGACTCCTCAATTATATTGCTTCTGCCGACAAAGACTTTAGTATTTTAACTCCGAATCATTTTCTACAAATAGGCTATCAACCTCGTTTGCTTATTAATAATTATGATTCTGAATTATGTCCTGACCCCCCAAATAGGACTGCCTTATTACATTCCCTCGAAATGAGGAATAAATTTGTTGAAAAATTCAATCGTATCTGGCATAATGATTACCTCTTGTCATTAAGAGAAGTTGATGCCAAAATCGGGAGCAATTGTGCTCCCAAGTTATCTGTTGGAGAGATAGTATTTATTAAGACTCCCAATAAAACCAGACAATTCTGGAATCTTGGTAAAATAATCAAATTAATTACTGGAAACGACAATAATATTCATTCCGTGAGACGTTGCGAGCCTATCCTTGTTTTATCGTTATTTCCATGGCAGGTGCTCGTTTGAACTCCAATCTCTGGTCCCCCCTTGCCAATCTTTCACCAAAAACACCCGTCTAGCTGAATTTACTGTCAAAAATTTTCCCCACTCTTTATCTGTGCCTAAATCAAAACGTAGATTCCATGAACAAAGCTTCTTTCTTAGAACTGCACACCTGTGGAACTCTGTTCCGTCTGCCTGCTTCCCACCTGACTACAACCTGGATGTCTTCAAGTCCAACGTTTGCAAATTCCTAATGAATCGCCCCCTTAAGTAAACACTTCATCAAATCTCCACACTAATGTACTGTACTTGCAATAACCCTTATCCCTGAGTGGCTTCCGGGCCTTGATAAGTGGTGACCACCATGTAAAAAAAAATAAAATAAATAAAATAAAAAAACCTTGTGCCCTTGGAAATTTAGGGTAATGATGATATTGCATCAACTGAGTTTATAGAAGAAGGAGGTCCCTTTTTCTGTCCAACCTGTTATGTTCCGAATGATGGAACATCGACAATGGTGTGCTGCGATTCTTGTGACAGCTGGTACCATTTTAGCTGCGTAGGAGTTAATCATCAAGATCAACTTAGGGGAGTAGTTTTGTTCTGATTGTAAGAATGAAGCTCCTCAGATCGGTCCATATAGTGGAAATTAGCTAATGTCTAGATGCATGAAAAGTTGAAGTTTATACTGAAGATTGACAACAGACAATGCCACACATATATTAATATTAAAAAAATTATTGAATTGAAGTTATAATTAACTTGTATTGTGAAAAAAGTAATGATTATCCATAACTTTTTCCTCTCCTCCTTGGCAGTGTAATATTAAGAAAATTTACTTAATTAAAGTTATAATTTTGAATCTCAATTTGAATTGTCAACAAATAACCATATTAAGTTAATAAATTTAACTGAATTAAAGTATATTGAAATTATAAAATTGTCTAACTTAAAACTTATGTTTATTGGATTAACTTGTTATTTGTCGTTTATCCGACCGTTTATTAATTAACTTGTATTAGGAAAAAATTAATGATTATCCATTACTTTTTCCTCTCCTCCTTCGCAGTGTGGGAGAAATTTTCCACGCTTAAAAAAAAACTAGACAAAATACTGTTAAAAACCCACTGAAATATGTCAGCCTATGTCACAGTATTGAGCGAGTTTCTAACAGTATTTTATCTAGTTTTTTTTTTTATTTTTAACTCCTTTTCCCAAACTTACCGTCTCAAAGAGAGAGTCAGGCGCCATTTTTAATTTTCCAATACATCGGTAAACACTGTATATTTTTTCGAGCTGAATAAATATGTTACATTAAATAAAAACACTAGAAAATTATCCAGTTAGGTAGAAAGGTAAGGTATCTTGCCTTTGATAACATTCATTTGTTATATATTTGTTTTTTTGACAACTTTTTCGAATCTATGTGTACAGTAAAACAAACCCGTGGAATGGTATTTTAATCGTTACTTACGGAAAAACGGTTAATTAAACTGCAGAAGCACCTCTTAAGCTAGACAAGAAGCTCTATAATTGAATTCCCCCCCCCCAAAAATAGAACGAAAAACGTAAAAATGTTTGGTGCTTATGTTTTTGTAAACCGCTCATAAAAACTTTGTTTTAGATCAATAAAAATGTATTAAAAAACTACGTAAGACAAAAACAAAAACAAAAAAAAAAAATGAATCGCGTATATTTTTTTTTTTTGAAAACTTTCTTATTTCAAAATCAAATGACCACTTAAACATTCCTGCGCGATGTGATAAGTCACTTCATTACGCTCGTTCGCACGCGAACGCATTATGTAAGAAAAACAATACTGTAGGCTGTGAAATGGTACAAAATAGTCCCAAAGGCTAGGGGGTTCATACCATGCAAACGGTAAATTTACGGCAGGTTTGATTATCAGATTCATTGTCAGCGACCTCGAATACCCCTAAAAAAAAAAAAAAAAAAAAAAATTAGAGTGGTCGGTGTTCTGTTGTAGCGTATGGTAATATTTACCAAAATATCAATTTTTAATATGAGTCGGGATAAAAAAAAAAACCCCAGTAAAGTCAAGTTGGCGCTTCTACACTATTGGGACGAAACTGTGGAAAACGTAATACTGAATTTCACATGAAAACAATGGTATTTACGTATTCCGCGTCCAAAAATTACGAAAATCGATAAGGTAGAAAATTATTTATTAAAGAAAATAAGAAATAAAAAATAGAATTTGATGAAAACGATCGTAAGAGACAGGAGAGTTCAAAAGGGAGGTAATTTTCCGTTTTCATTTAAAGAAGACTACAGCAATTCTTGAAATGTTAAAGTTGTTTTTTTAATAATTCAGTAATATTCAGGTAATTTCGACTGCATAATTTGGAAGCTAACATTGTAATTTATTAGAATTAAAAAAAACAAAAAAAAAAACAGTTGAAATCATTTTTTTTGTTTGTTTTTTTTTCATTTGAAAACTCCATTTATCGACTACAAAATCTCGTCCCAATTCTGTAGAAGCGCCGTCCAGTTTAAATAAGAAGAACGAATGGTACTTCTTCTACAGAATTGGGATGATATTTTGTATTCGATAAATCTGGTTTTCAGATTAAAAAAAAAAAAAACAACAAAAAAAAAACATTGGTTCAAACTGATTTTTTTGTCAATTCTAATAAGTTACAATAGTAGCTTCCAAATTATGCAGTCGGAATTACCTGAACATTACTGAATTATTAAAAAACACAAAAACAAACTTTAATCGTGTTAGCAGATGAAAAATTCCGGCCATCTTGTTTAAATCGAAATGGAAAATTACCTCCCTTTTTAACTCGCCTACTTCTTACGATCGCTTCCATCAAATTCTATTTTTTTTTATTTTCTTAAATAGATAATTTTCTACCTGATCGATTTTCGTAATTTTTGGATATAGTCATCTTAAAAATACGAGGAATGCGTAGATACCATTGTGTGCATGTGAAATTCAGTTTTACAATTTCCGAAATTTTGTCCCAATAGTGTAGAAGCGCCGAATGAATATTACAATCTGGTAAATATTGCATAACAAAAAATACACATCAGTTAGTGTTAAGTATTGTTTTTAATTGAATGTTGTGAGAAATTCCAGTTTTTTTTTTTTTTTTTTTTTATACAGGCATCACCACATTATCAAGGCCAAGAGGCCACTCAAGGATAAGGGTTAAAGAGTGTACAGTAGAAATTGGACAATATAGTAATCATTAGTAATGAAAATTTGGTAACTTATATGGAACGGCTCATCAAGAACTTATTTACGTTAGACTTGAAGACAACCATGTTGTAGTCAGCTGGAAAGCAGGAAAACGGAAGACAATTCCACAGGCGTGCAGTTCTAAGAAAGAAGCTTTTTTCATGGAATCTATCTTTAGGTTTAGGCACAGATAAAGAGTGGGGGGAATTATTGATAGTGTTTTCAGCTAGACAAGTGTTTCTTGTGAAAGTTTGGCGAGGGGGGGACCATAGACTGAAGCTCAGTCGAACACTTTCCATGAAAATAACGATACATCAGACAAACTCGCAACATCTCTTCTGTGAGATAGATGGTGCAGGGAAGAGAAAAGGATATCTCCTACGAGGCTACGAAGTCTATTTTGAACTCTGTCAAGGACGTTACAATACCATTTTTAAGTCGCTTATGCACATTTCTTGTAGGCAGCCTGTGATTGGTTGATTTGTATTAAATGAGAAATAAATTTGTTGAAAAATTCAACTATATCTGGCACAATGATTACCTCTTGTCGTTAAGAGAAGTCGATGCCAAAATTAGGAGCTGTTATTCCCCAAAGTTATCTGTTGAAGAGATAGTTCTTATTAAGTCTCCCAACAAACCCAGAAAATTTTGGAATCTTGGTAAAATAATTAAATTAATTACTGGAAGTGACAATAACGTTCGTTCCGCTGTTGTTCTTAAAGATGGGTGCGAACAGGTCCATTCCTTAAAAAAATTTTGCGCCCCTGGAAATTAAGGGTAATGATAATATGGTATCAACCGAGTTTATTGAGGAAGGAGGTCTCTTTTTCTGTCCAACCTGTTCAGTTCCAAATGATGGAGCATCACCTATGGTGTGCTGTGATTCCTGCGACAGCTGGTATCATTTCAGCTGCATGGGAGTTAATCAGCAGGATACCTTAGGGGAATGGCTTTGTTCGAAGAGATGCTGCGAGTTTGTCTCTGATGTATCGTTATTTTCATGGAAAGTGTTTGACTGAGCTTCAATCTATGGTCCCCCCTCGCCAAACTTTCACAAGAAACACTCGTCTAGCTGTAAACACTATCAATAATTCCCCCCACTCTTTATCTGTGCCTAAACCTAAACGTAGATTCCATGAAAAAAGCTTCTTTCTTAGAACTGCACGCCTGTGGAATTGTCTTCCGTTTTCCTGCTTTCCGGCTGACTACAATATGGTTGTCTTCAAGTCTAACGTAAATAAGTTCTTGATGAGCCGTTCCATATAAGTTATCAAATTTACCAAATTTTCATTACTAATGATTACTATATTGTCCAATTTCTACTGTACACTCTTTAACCCTTATCCTTGAGTGGCCTCTTGGCCTTGATAATGTGGTGATGCCTATGTAAAAAAAAAAAAAAGAAAAAAAAAAGGTCCCTTCTTCTGTCCAACCTGTTCATTTCCTAATGATGGAACATCGACAACGGTGTGCTGTGATTCCTGCGACAGCTGGTACCATTTCAGCTGCATGGGAGTTAATCAGCAGGATACCTTAGGGGAGTGGCTTTGTTCTAACTGTAAGGATGAAACTCCATAGGTCATTCCACATATAATGGTCATTAACTAATATATGGATGCATTAGAATTATTGACGTTTCAGTTGGAAATCGACAGCAGACAGTGGCACGCACATATTAAAATTAAGAAGTTTTAACTGAATAACAGTTATATAATCATCAACTCTTAATTTGAATTGTCAGCAAATTAACACATATTTAAATTGATAAATTTGTCTGAGTTATATTGGATTAACTTGTTACTTGTTATTTATCCAACCGTATTATTAATTAATTTGTATTGGGAAAAAGTAATGATTATCCATTACTTTTGCCCCCCCCCTCCTTGGCAGTGTGTGAGAAATTACAATTACAATGCCATTTTCATGGTTTAAGCCGCTTACGCACATTTCTTGTAGGCAGTCTGTGATTGGTTAATTTGTATGGGCCAAGATAATTACTTGGCACCTTTTTTGTAAACTTCCATTTGTTTTTCAATCTACGAAAACCTCCGGCAAGACAAGAGCGAGACTCACCAAAAGTTGGCGCCAAGAAGAATTCCTTATTGAGAATGGAGCCGCAACAATTTCTTCGTGTTTAAATCACCTAATTTTTGGTGAAAAACGACTTGAAATCTCTACAAGCAGAGACGCCTTTATATTGTGCCGAAGATATCCTAATTAGAAGATGGCATCTTTTGAACATTTTCATCATGTTTATTTCACCTAAATGTTTGAACTTTTCTCCATTCAATTAGGGTCCCAAGGAACTCGATTTATGCTTAACTAGCAAGGGGTACCTGGCGTTGCCCGAGTGTTTGGAGGTGTGTGTGTGGGAGGGGAGGGGTTAAAAATAAAAAAGTAAGTATGAGGATCGAACCCGAACCATTGAGGCAAAGTTGTAAATTAAAGTGTGAAAAAAAAAAGTGCAACGTTAACCATTGCCCCACCGCGAGATGCTAACGGAAACACGTTTGAATTTATTTAATTACTTGGATTTGGCAGGTGCCCGTTTTAATGAGTTAATGAGGTCAATTGATTGAGATTGTCGGACTGACTTCCTCATCTTGGTTGTTATTGTCACAACATTTTGGCCGTTTTGCCCTCCGGCCTTCGTCAGGTGTTTTGTATCGAACTGGGGAACCGTTTGTTAGGAGTCTCGAACCCAACCCTTTATTATTATTACAGGGGTACCGTGTTCGGACTCTAGCTAGGCTTTGGGACATAGTTGCTGATTCTCTGTTTTCAATGTTACTTTTTCACTGCCTTCGTTCAGGATTGAACTCAGCACCTTTGGGTAACTGTAAACTTTGATACAACGTCTAGGACCACTCGGCCATATGTCACTAGGAAGGCAGTGAAAAAGTAACATTGAAAACAGAAAATCAGCAACTATGTCCCAAAGCCTAGCTGGAGTCCGAACACGGTACCCCCGTAATAATAATAAAGGGTTGGTTTCGAGACTCCTAACAAACGGTTCCCCAGTTCGATACAAAACACCTGATGAAGTCCGGAGGGCAAAACGGCCGAAATGGTGTGACAATAACAACCAAGATGAGGAAGTCAGTCCGACAATCTCAATCAATGAAAACACCTCATCTCAAAAATACAGACAATTATTAATGAGGTCAAGTTTGACTGCGGGATAGTACCTTCATTTACTGCTGAACGCTCCCCCCCAAGATGTTATAGGAAAAAGACTAACCCACATGTGGCGAGCGACAAATGTTGAATATTTATCTTCCCGAAATCGAACAAATTAAATAGACAGGCGAGCTTCGTTGTTAACTGTGAGATATTACGATTTATATGTGATATAAAAAGTTTTAAAAAGTTGTGAAGCGACCGACCGCTTCTCTGAAAGAAGCCTTTTGTAGACATACAGAAAAAGCGAACACACATACATACATACATTTTCGCTTTTATATATATAGATTAAAGGCACCAGAACTCTTGGCGAGAACACCATGAATTATCATGGACCTCTTCGAAGGAAAACCACACTACCACTCCAATAAAAGGAATTAACTACCGACTCTCAATTTGGGAGACAAAACTGACTCACCGGTTTGCAAGGACTGTATCTGGCCCAATAACCTTTCTTTGATCTTATAACTGAATAAAACTTGAGTTTAAAGGTATGGTTTTGTAATTGTGGAATTATTTTTGCCTTAGCTAGGGAGTATTGAGTTTGTGAGGATTAAATTTCTCACAATTACTGCATTTAAAAAGCTATGACGCTTCTACATAATTGGGACGATATTTCGGAAATCGTAAAACTAAATTCCACATGAAAACAATGGTATCTACGTATTCCTTATAGATTTTAGATGATTATATAAAAAAAAATTACGAAAATCGATAAGGTAAAAAATTATTTATTAAAGAAAATAAAAAAATAGATTTTGATGAAAACGATTGTAAGGCACACGAGAGTTCAAAAAAAAAGAAGGTAATTTTCCGTTTCAATTTAAACAAGATGGCGGCAATTTTTCACCCGCTACCACGATTAAATTTGGGTTTTTTAATAATTCAGTAATATTTAGGTAATCTCGACTTCATAATTTGGAAGCAACCATTGTAATTTATTAGAATTGGCAAAAAAAATAAAATAAAATAAATAAATAAATAAATAAATGAAAACCGGTGTAAACCCTTGTTTTTGAAAACTTCATTT
>NC_136527.1:72166484-72203984 GCF_053919585.1 Euprymna scolopes | reverse complement strand
CTTTTTTTTTTTTTTTTTAAGTTTATTTGTGTTAAAATTCGTCTGCGTCTGTTACTTTGCTCGGCTTGATCCGGTAACTGCCGGTCGAGCCCGAACCATAACTGACGGAAAATCCCGAGGAACCGGGTCAAATTCTGCAAAAGTACGAAAGAAAACTAAAAATAAAAAATAAAAAAACATTTTTTAATATGAGTGAGGATAAAAAAAAAAAGATTTGCTGGGAAGCTGTCTGAGTTTCAGTGAGGAGGAGACAATTCATTCGGAATTGAAATTGAACCAAAGATGATCATCCACAACAATAAGGTATTGCAGGAAAAATACGTAAGTATTGTTTTTAACGTGAACATTAATTCCATAAATGATAACTTAATCTCAAAAATCAATTATGTCTGAAGGACTAAACTAAATAAGATTTTACTAGGAATAAAAATAGGCTTAACTTAGAAATGATCCCCCCCCCCGTGGGTGTCTGTGGGGGGCGGGAAGAGCCTTAAAATTACACATGAGAAACTACTGTTTTATAAAATTAATTTATTATTGAGCTTATCTTCAAACTACGTCCCCCGATGTTGACAAAGATTTTGTCCGGAGCTGTCATCTACAAAATAAAACGAGTTTTTTTTTTCTTACATTATATATATATATATATATATATATATATATATTGGCACTAGTGCACTTTTTGATCCGTACCGTGCCCGTGCGGGCCGTGCGTGCGCTAGTGAAATAATAACGTTATTATTTAGAAAGCCATTCTTAACATGGGGAGGGGGAGGATTTTTTTTTAAAAATTTTTTTTACCTATTCTGTACTTTTAACCTTACAATTTAATAAAAACAAATATCATAAAAGTTTAATCCAACTTTAAAATAAGTACAATACGACCCGTATATAAGAGAGTCGAATATAAGAAAAAACGGATATTTTCTCTGGTCCCAAAATAGAGCCTGTGTTAATGTACTCTGTAACCCGGATAAAAGCGAAACCCAGATATAAGAGAGCTCTAAATACCTTGAGATATCCGGGTTAGTGTAGTATCTGTTCTTCAGATGCTGCACTTCTATTTCTTGTTCTCTTTCGGTGGAGGAGAAATCCTTCACGACTGAGACAATTTTTATTTTTGTACCTTTTCTCCACGTTAAAAAACGACCCTAGTGTCTAACTCTGTCCCGTAGGTACACTGTATTTTTTTTAAGTGCTAATACAGAGAGTGATCCGCGCTATTTTTTTAAAATCGTATTTCCACGTTTAATTAAAGTTTTATGATGTTTTTTTTTTTTTTCATTATTATTCAATTGTAAGGTTAAAGTACAGAATAGGTACAAAACACCCTCCCCTCCCCATGTTAAGAATGGCTTTTTAAATAATAACCTTATTATTTCAGCACGGATCACTCTCTGCATGAATACGAAAAAAAAAATAAAATAAATAATAAATAGCGCGGATTTTTTTTTTTTTTGTACAAAAACAAATAGACAATAACAACAAACAAATGGGTTATCAATTTTTCTGTTTGTTTATTTTAAAAATACAATTTAACAAAAACAAAAAAAAAAAAATCGTTCCGTTTTACAAATGACAGCTCCGGACAAAACCTTTGTCAACGCCGGGGGACGTAACTTGAAGATAACCGACATTGAAAGTCTGAATATATGGAGTCACTTAGTTTAGTAAACAAAAAAAAAAAAAAAAAACAACAAAAAACGAAACAAAAAAGGAACAGTACTTCTACAGTTTACGAGCCGTAAGATTTTCATGTTAAATTCAATTTTTAATAAAAGATTTTCATGTTAAATTCATCTTTTAATAAAATGGTTTCGTGAAAGTAACAAAGCTTCCTTGACCATGTTAAGAATGAGTTTCTAAATTAACGTTATTAATTCAGCACGGCCAGTACCCATTTTTCGGTACTTTTGCAGCTTACGAACTATGTTATTTTTCAGGTAGAATTTTCAACTAAATTAAATTTTTACACTGCCCTTTTTCTGTATCGTGCTTTCGATAAGATTGACACTTTAATTACAAAGCCATTTGGCGGAAATGACGAACACTATATAATGTAGCTTTTGTTTGTTTGTTTGTTGAGCAAACATAAAAAATAGAAGGAAAAAAATTGGCGAGAACTCTGTTTTACGGGTGTTATAAAAATGGAACGGAAATTAAAATTTTTTTCCGTTTTAATCTTTTTTTTTTTAACTTGCGCATGCGCCCGAAAAATCGAAACTGATCCAAAGAATAACATTCAATATATATATATATATATATATATATATATATATATATATATATATATATCGTACTTTATATATATATATCGTACTTTATATATATATATATATCGTACTTTATATATATATATCGTACTTTATATATATATCGTACTTTATATATATATATATATATATATATATATATCGTACTTTATATATATATATATATCGTACTTTATATATATATATATCGTACTTTATATATATATATATCATACTTTATATATATATATATCATACTTTATATATATATATCGTACTTCATGTATATATATATATATGTATATATATTTATATTGTACTTTATATATATATATCGTACTTTATATATATATATGTCGTACTTTATATATATATATATATATATATTGTACTATATATATATATTGTACTTTATATATATATATATATGTCGTACTTTATATATATATATTGTACTATATATATATATATTGTACTATATATATATATATATATATGTCGTACTTTATATATATATATTGTACTATATATATATATATTGTACTATATATATATATATATATATATTGTACTATATATATATATATATATTGTACTATATATATATATATATATTGTACTATATATATATATATCGTACTATATATATATATATATATCGTACTATATATATATATATATCATACTATATATACATATATATATATATATATATCATACTATATATACATATATATATACATATATATATCATACTATATATACATATATATATACATATATATATCGTACTATTTATATATATAGTACGATATATATATTTATCATACTATATATATATTTATCGTACTATATATATATATATATATCGTACTCTATATATATTGTACTATATATTTATATATATATATATATCGTACTATGTATATATATATCGTACTGTATATTTATATATATATATATATCGTACTATGTATATATATATATCGTACTGTATATCTATATATATATATGTATATATATATCGTACTATGTATATATATATATCGTACTGTATATCTATATATATATATGTATATATATATATCGTACTATGTATATATATATATCGTACTGTATATCTATATATATATATGTATATATATATATCGTACTATGTATATATATATATCTTACTATGTATATATATTTATATATATATATATATATATATATATATATATATAAATATATTGTACTTATAGATCATACTTTATATATACTAGCGGGGGTACTCATTGTTTGGAGGTGTGTAAGGGGTGGTAAAATAAAGAAATAACTTAAAATGTTTGAATATCAAAATAAAAATAAAACGCAGTGCAAAATGCAGGGGAAAAAAAACGAAATAAAGTGAAATAAGAAATGACATCAATAAACCTTCGATTTGCTTTAATGCAATGGTGCATTTCACTGAGTCCATTTGCATTGGACTTGAAGACAACCATATTGTAGTCAGCTGGAAAGCAGGAAGAAAGTTCCACAGGCGTGCAGTTCTAAGAAAGAAGCTTTGTTCATGGAATCTACGTTTAGGTTTAGGCACAGATAAAGAGTGAAAGGAATTATTGATAGTGTTTTCAGCTAGACGAGTGTTTCTTGTGAAAGTTTGGCGAGGGGAACCATAGATTGAAGCTCAGTCGAGCGTGAAAATAACGATAAAGCAAAGACAAACTCGCTAAATCTCTTCTCTGAGATAGAGGTTGCAGGGAAGAAAAAAGGACATCTCCTACGAGGCTACAAAGTCTATTTTGAACTCTATCAAGGTAGGACAAGTCCTTTCTAGCAGCTCGTGCCCAGATGTGGCAACAGTATTCCATCCTTGGACGTACCTGGCTCTTATATAGATAGAGAATTGCATCAGCAGTGAGATATCTACTGGATCGATAGAAGGATCCCACCATTTTTCCAGCGGCCATGGCAACACATTTGATGTATGTGTTCCATTTCAGCTTAGGAGTAAAGTTCAAACCCAGAAGCTTGTCAAAACATGCGGCCTCCTTAAGACGATAACCATTCATTTCAATTGATGCCAGATGGGGATCAGAACGTTGATGATGTAAAGATAAAAGCTTGGTTTTAGATGCATTAAAAGTGACCAGCCACTCCTTTTCCCATTGTACCACGTGCTCAAGATCAGAGGAGAGAGAATCAGAGAGAACTTGGTTATTTACGGTCTTAGATATGCTACCATAGATGGTAGTGTCATCAGCATAAATGTCTACAAATGATGTAAGGATGTGATTTGGAAGATCATTAATGTAGATCAGGAAAAGTCTTGGGACCAGGATGAACCCCTGAGGGACTCCAACATTAATACTGTGAGCTTCTGATTTTTGCCCATCAACTACTACTCTTATGAACCTATCAGAGAGAAATGATTTAATAATTGAGAAGACATTTCCAGCTATACCATAGCTGGAGATCTTGTGAAGTAAACCTTTATGCCATACTCTATCAAAGGCCTTTGATATGTCAAGAGCAATTGCCCTAGAAAGGTTGCCTCCGTCAAGAGATTCGCTAATCCTATGAGATATAACTGTAAGCACATCTGTAGATCTAGCAGAACGGAAACCATATTGCATGTCACTAAGAAGCTTATTTTTGCTGAGATGGTTTATTTAACACAGATTCCAGCAACTTACTCATGACACACAGGAGACGTATTGGTCTGTACTGAGAGGAGGATGAGCGATCACCTGAATTCTTTAATATAGGGCATACTGATGAGATTTCCTAGGGTGATGGGAAGCTATTCTCCTTAAGAGAACTTTTAAACAGTTTTGTAAGTATGGGCGCTAGTTCTGGTTGAAATTTTTTGAGTACTATAATTGGAATACCGTCAGGGCGAGTTGCTTTACTGAGATCAAGGTTTTTGATTAGCTTGGCAACATCACATACAGATATTTATATATCACATAGGGTGCTTTCTGATACAGGAGGAAATATTGGGGGTTGGCGGCCTTGGTCGCAAAGGGTAGAATAGCGTCAAAGTTCTTGGTAAAGAGTTTGGCTTTGTTTGACGCTGACGAGATTACCTCAGGTTCATTTATGATAGTTGGGATAGAGCACACGCTTCTGTTCAGGATTCTGTTTGCTATTTGCCAAAACTGGTGAGAACCAAGCCGCTGCTCAGCTACTTTGGACTTGATGGACTGAGCATACAACTCTCTAGCATTCTTTATTACTTTCTTACAATGGTTGCTGGCAGTCCTGAAAGCAGCTTTAGTTTCCATACATCTCTTACATTGGAAGCAATGGAAAAAGTGATTTCTGTGCACAATGGCAGCAGCATATTCTAAAGAGAACCATGGCTGGCTTTCGGTTTTTTCTGGAACATTTTAGAGGGTATAAAACTGTCTATACCTACAATTAACCATTCTGTCAGGTCTGATACTATAGAGGACACATCCCCTCTCTTCCTCTCTCTCTCTCTCTCTCTCTCTCTATATATATATATATATATATTGTATTTCATATATATATATATTGTATTTCATATATATATATATTGTATTTCATATATATATATATATTGTATTTCATATATATATATATATTGTATTTCATATATATATATATATATATATATATATATATTGTATTTCATATATATATATTGTATTTCATATATATATATTGTATTTCATATATATATATTGTATTTCATATATATGTATATTGTATTTCATATATATATTGTATTTCATATATATATATTGTATTTCATATATATATATTGTATTTCATATATATATTGTATTTCATATATATATATTGTATTTCATATATATATATATATTTTATTTCATATATATATATATATTGTATTTCATATATATATATATATTGTATTTCATATATATATATATATTGTATTTCATATATATATATATTGTATTTCATATATATATATATATATTGTATTTCATATATATATATATATATATTGTATTTCATATATATATATATATTGTATTTCATATATATATATATATATATATATATATTGTATTTCTTATATATATTTATTTTATATATATATATTGTATTTCTTATATATATATATTGTATTTCATATATATATATTGTATTTCATATATATATATATTGTATTTCATATATATATATATTGTATTTCATATATATATATATATATATTGTATTTCATATATATATATATTGTATTTCATATATATATATATTGTATTTCATATATATATTGTATTTCATATATATATATATATATATTGTATTTCATATATATATATATTGTATTTCATATATATATATATTGTATTTCATATATATATGTATATATATATTGTATTTCATATATATATATATTGTATTTCATATATATATATATTGTATTTCATATATATATATATATTGTATTTCATATATATATATATTGTATTTCATATATATATATATTGTATTTCACATATATATATATTGTATTTCACATATATATATATTGTATTTCACACATATATATATATTGTATTTCACACATATATATATATATTGTATTTCACATATATATATATATTGTATTTCATATATATATATATATTGTATTTCATATATATATATTGTAGTTCATATATTGTATTTCATATATATATTGTATTTCATAGAGTGAGAGTCAATATATATTGTACTTCATATATATATATATATTGTACTTCATATATATATATATATTGTACTTCATATATATATATATTATACTTCATATATATATATATTGTACTTCATATATATATATATATTATACTTCATATATATATATATTATATTTCATATATATATATATTGTACTTCATATATATATATATATATTGTACTTCATATATATATATATATATTGTACTTCATATATATATATATACTTTACTTCATATATATATATATATATATATATTGTACTTCATATATATACATATATTGTACTTTATATATATATATATATATATATATATTTATTGTACTTCATCATACTTTATATATATATATACACATATATATATATATATATATATATATATATATAATTTTATTTTTAAACAAAAAAGTCAATTTGGTGCACATTTTTATTTTTATTTTGTTTTTTTTTACATAAGTCCACGTTTTTTTTACATATGTTTACTTTCATAGGTTTTCGGATACGTTTACAATGAATAAACACCCCAACCTTCCCATGTTAAGAACGGCTTTAGGAATAAACTCTCTCCAACCTTGTCAGTTTACCTGAAGATCTAGAAAAGTTGATATGAGTTGGGCGTAAAAACGGAACCAAATTTAAATTCTCATTCCATTTTTAAAACAACCGTAAAACAGTGCGTTCTCCACAAGTTTTTACCACAGTTTTTATTTATTTAAACTTTTATGACAAAATTATTACCGTTATAATAAAAATTAGGCACGGGCAAAAATGGACAAATAAAAATGGGGGACCTAGTTTTGAAAGGCGATTTGTCATAATTTTTTTGTACGTTTCCGAGTACTTTTTGATTGTATTTGAAAGATTAAGGACTAAACTTAATTTCCAAAAGGAAAAAAATATTTGTACATGCGAAAAAAAAATGTTATGAAAACTGTTTTCACAGCGAGCTAATCAATTCAGATAAATTTTTAAGTTAAATAAATTCATTGTACAAATCCTTTAAAAGATAAATATTAGTTTTCTGTGTCTATTACAAAATTATTAGTAAAGTCCTAAGATATTGAATTAAATTTAAAAAAAACACCATGTTTGTTCAAAAACTAGCTTAATTAGACCAAAAACTGAGTGATTCTACCGTTCGCAAAATTGCAACGAACGAAAGTTTTGTAAACACGGATTATATGGAAGCCCAAAATCTGAGGCAGTCAAAAAGTTGTCTGAGATTGACATCATGTAATTAAAAGGAGAAACGGGGTGCTGGGTTTCTTTTTTTCCCCTCCAGACATGTATTCGTATATTTCTATCATGAACGTTTGTATCATTTTTACCATTTTTTAATTTAATTATTTTTCTATGTTCCTATTTTTAGATTTATTATTTTTAATTATTAGCCAATATTATATAAAAATTATCTTACACAGAAAGTTTCACATTCATTCAAGCAAGGAAAATATTAAGATCTTATATATAAAAACTATGTGAAACCTATAATTAAAAAAAAAAAAAAATAGAAATATATTTTTGCTATTATAATTTTTTTGTGTGAAAATATTAAATAAACAATGCTAATATTCAATGGTAATATCGGTAGTTTGAGAAATTAATTTTTCGTCAAGTTGTATCGAATTCATTAATACAGACTTTAGGGGCTTTTATCGTAATGTTCCATTAAAAATTAAATAATTTTTTTAATTGTTTTATTTTACGATGCTTTATCTTCATAAAAAAGCAAAAATAAATTCATTCATTTTTTTTTTTTACTACAGAAAACCATAACTTTAGTAAAGGTATTTTTGTTTAAACAAAATAATACATTTTCACTAAGATTTAAATAAAAATAATGAGTTTTTTTTATATTCCGTGATGATTATTTGATAAATACTGAAAATTTTATTAAAAATTGATCAATCTCCTGATTTTTTTTATAAGTTAAGGGAGGGGTCAAAATGTTTATACATTTTTACCCCTCCCTTTACTTATAAATTCACACACATACATACTTAATTTAATCACATAAATTAATATACGAAAGTATATATATATATATATATATATATATATTAAAGAGCAAATAGTTAATAAAACATGTTAGAAACACTTTGAAAAAGAGTTAAAAACATTTAATTTGAAAAGGAAACACTAAATAAGTGGATAGTCCTTAATCCACAGAGTTTCAAAGAAATACTTTCTTTCTTATCAGAGAGTAGAATTTAGCAAAATGCGGGATCGGATTTTGCTTGCAAAAGTATTTGATGAAACTACAAGTAAGTCAAAGATAACAAAAAGTGAAGCAGAGGGAATAGGCATAAAATATAATAATTAATAATTCTTTTATGTCTACAGACACTAAGGAATAATAATTCTTTTATATCTATAGACACAACGCAATCATCAGTGCAGGAGGTGACAATTCCTATATATATATATATATATACATATATATATATATATATATATGTATATATTAGTGATGGGACGATTCCAATATTTTTCCTGATTCCGATACAATTACTGATTCCGATTCTTTATAAATCACTAAATATTTAACTTATATTCCGTGATCATTATTTGATAAATACTAAAAATTTCATTAAAAGTAGTTGATTTCCTGATTTTTGGTGATTTTTTTTAATTAAAGGGGGGGAGGGGTCAAAATGTTTATTCATTTTGAGCATCAGCATTCATTTTGCACGTACCTATTCTTTTTTTAATGCTTTGATTTAATAATAATTCTCTCTATATATATTAATGTTTTTGCTTATTACTTATATATTATCTATTTTTTAACGTGGAGAAAAGGTACAAAAATAAAAAATTGTCTCAGTCGTGAAGGATTTCTCCTCCACCGAAAGAGAACAAGAAAATGAAATGCAGCATTTGAAGAACAAATACTACACTTTGATCTTGACCAAAAGGCCATAATGGTAGATGGTTTTTATTTATTTGCTTCCCCACTGAGCAAATTAGGCAGGAGGCCGTTTTTTAATGTGGGGATAGGGGGAAGGGGGAGGGAAAGAGAGGATCCAGTTCCCGAGAGGTGGGAAGTGGGAGCTGGATTAGAAACTGTTGGTATGAAGGGTTGCCCCTTCAGTGACCAAGGTCAGATATGTGGGGTTACCCCCACATATGGTCTTTGCTAGTCATAGCTGGTCTGTGCTAGTCATAGCTTTGCAGCATCTCTCGGAACAGATACTACACTTTGATGGTATTTATTTGCTCCCCCACCGAGCAAATTAGGCACAAGGCCGATTTTTAATGTGAGGAGTGAAGGGAGGGGGAAGGGAAAAAGGGGACCAGCTCCCGAGAGGTGGGAAGTGGGAGCTGGTTAAAGGTCAGGCATGTGGGGTTGCCCCCACACCTGGTCTTTGCTAGTCATAGCTAGTCATAGCTTGCAGTATCTGCCGGAACAGATACTACACTTTGATCTTGACCAAAAGGCTATAATGGTTTTTATTTATTTGCTTCCCCACTGAGTAAATAAGGCAGGAGGCCGTTTTTTAATGTGGAGATAGGGGGAAGGGGGAGGGAAAGGGGATCCAGCTCCCGAGAGGAGGGAAGTGGGAGCTGGATTAGAAACTGTTAGGATGAAGGGTTGTCCCTTCAGTGACCAAGGTCAGATATGTGGGGTTGCCCCCATATATGGTCTTTGCTAGTCATAGCTGGTCTTTGCTAGTCATAGCTTTGCAGCATCTGCCGGAACAGATACTACACTTTGAGATATTAAATCTTTTATTCATGTTAAAAAATACAGTCAAAATCAACGATGAACAAAAAACTTAGGCACATGGCCAACTCAAAAGGGGGGATTTTGGGGGTCGTTGGTCATCCTTGTCACTCCAGAACTAAACAAAGTCAAAAGTTTCTCCCAGCTAGTATCTTCTTTCACCATAATACCGCATTCACCCTTTCATATTGGGGGACGTCCTAGTAACTCCCAATTTTTAAAACATTTTTTATTGATGTGTAAAAACAAAAAAGATAACAATAAAATGGTACAATAATTCATTTGTGTCGTGGGCGGGGGAAGAAAAAACAAAAGGTGATTAGTAGGACCCTCCCAACCCCGTCTAGTTGATAGACTGCCCGTTCCACTAGGTTTGTAAAAGGAACCTCGCTTTTGCGGGTTAGTCTCTAGGTGGAGATGCCCTCTAGATGGGGGTGAATGGAGAAAAGAAAATTTTTGTGGGTAAGGGATGGAGGTTAGTTTGTATTTCTTTTTCTCCAAGATGGGTAAAATTTAGAGGAAGGGGTGAAAATAAAAATTGCAGGTAAGAGGGGATGGAGATCTTGGAGGCTTCCTAATCGGGGAGGGATGGAACACACACTCAGCTAGCTGAGAGGCTACTTGTTTAATTTTACTTTACAGAACTGCGCGTTCCACACCTAGGCGGGGAACACGTATTCAAATTTGGCTCCACTTCGTACACACAGACTTGCCACATGTATCCATCTTCTGTCAAATGCCGCACGATGCAGCCTTCTTCTATCACATCTGATCTTCACCCGTAGTTGGTGTTTAAAGAAAGCAATCAGATCTTGATCAGAAAAAGACAACACCCCGCGACAACCTTGCAGACGCGACGTCCAAATCACCATTCTCGCCACGGCCAGGATCGTAACGTAATGGTTTCCCTTTTCCTTCTGTGCTACAGCTTTTCGATGTTCTTCTAACTGTACTGTCAGTGGACGACATGTTTCACCTTACAGTATGTATACCAAAAGTCAACTTTCACTGGACAGTATCTAAACTTCAACTCCCACCATCCATGTAATGTAAAGAAAGGAATCGTCCGTTTCTTACAACGCAGAGCAAAAGCAGGTCGTATCAAGATGACAGTTTAAGAGAAACCTCCACTAAAACAACTATCCAGAGAGCATGACATTAGCTCCAAGAAATCTGGACCAAAAACAAAAAAAGGACACGACTCAAAAACTCACCACAGTTTGTATACCATATTTGAAGGGCTTGTCTGAAAAACTTCAACGAATATGTAATCCATATGACGTCAGGACAGTATTCAGCAGCGATTCAACTCTCCAGAAACAACGTCTGAGAGTGAAGCCTCCTACAGAACAAATCGTGACTAAGAAGTGTGTATATGAAATCCCATGTAAATGTGGAAAACTATACAAAGGTGAAACGTGTCGTCCACTGAAAGTACGATTAGAGAAACACCGAAAAGCCGTAGTACGTGGAGAGACTGAAAAGTCAGGTATAACTGACTATATATGGAAGGAAAAAGGAAACCGTCTACCATTATGGGATGAAGTAAAAGTTATAGACAGAGAAGAATAGTGGAAAGTAAGACGACTCAAAGAAGCAACACATATGCTGGGGAATAACCAACTATTAAGTAGACTTAGTATAGAATTTAATATGAGATGATAACCAGTAATTATAAAAAATAGATAATATATGCATGTAATAAGTAAAAACATTAATATATATAGAGATAGATATACGTAAATATATAGTAATAATTAGTAATAAATAGTGATATTTACAATTTATATATCCATAAAAGTGAACGTGTCTGGGTATCTCTGTGTGTGTGTGTCTGTGCACATTTCCCTATGCAATAACTCTGTCAATTTTAAGTCTACAGACTCGAAATTTGATAAACAGGGTACTGAGATTTGGGAAAATCTTTGTAATCCGTTTTTGGCCAGAAATTTGGTTTTTAAAGGGTCAAAGTTCAACAATTTGACCTTTGAGAACTCTACCAAACTTCTCCGCCAATTGTGGGTCTAAACACTTGAAGTTTTAGATATAAGTTTCTTGGACATGGATCTAACTTAATAACTGGATTTGAGCTCCAAACAATAAATGTTAAGGGGTCATAATAGGGGTCAAAGTTAAAAAAATTGACAGCTTTTTTTTTTTTTGCTCAACATAAACCTCCAAACACCCGGGCAACGCCGGGCTGAAATGCTAGTTAGAAATAGAAAATAGGTTTAAGAAATGTCATATGATTTCTAGGATAAAATCAAAAATAAAGAATCCAAAATTTAATAACTGATTCTTGGTTGACATTCCCTTTGCTGTTTTTAACGCTAGGACTCTTCTAGATTTTTGGCATTGATCAGTTGATGAATATCATCCTGAGGAATTTCGTGCCATGTCTGATGCAATAATGCTAAAAGTTCAGGCTTAAAAGATGGCTTTCTTTTCAATTGGGTTCATATCCAGTTGACTGACTTGGCCATGGAAGTTTATTCATTTCATTTTGACTCAACCAATGTTGTGTCGCCTGAGCAGAGTGACAAGGAGCTCTATCTTCTATAAATGGGGAGGTAACTCGGTTAATTTGACCACTTGAAAATATTGGTAGCAGTCCTTCATGTAATATTGAAACATATTTAGCAGAATTGATGTTTCTTTGCACTCCACCAGGTCTAAGTGACCATCACTCCAAATTGCATTGCCATACCATAACCTAGAATCCCCCATGTTTCAGTGTTGGCTACAGTCTTTTTAAGTCAAACTCTTGCTGAGGGAGCCTCTATAGCCATACCCTTTCACTGTCAGGAAATAATGCAAATCGTGACTCATTAGAGAAAATGACATTGGTCCAAAATGGTCATAGGTCTCTCCATCATCTCATAGGCCCAATCTTTTCTGTGCTTGATATTTGCAGGAGGAAAAAGAGATTTCCTTCTCGCAGCTCCACCATAGTAGGCCAGCTTGTGAAGATACCTGACAGCTGTTCTGGAACTGTTGCAATGTCAGAGGCTTTGCACTGAAGATCCGCAACAACATTTTTCACAAGGTCCTATCAGAGGGCCCAGGTTGACCTGGATGAGGTCTTGTGCACTCCTTATCCTCTCTTGTTAATTGTAAGATCACTATTAACATTAGAAAAGGGGTATTGCATAGCCACCACCACATTTTTTCACTGCACTTTTCATTGCATTCTGATTCATGTCCATGACAAGGGTTGCTTTCTTAGGATCTCAAACCATCAATATCTACAAGAAAGATTAAACTTTTAGGTTATGAATACATAAGTTCAGTCAACAACATTTTTCACAAAATGCAAGGTCCTATCAGAGGGCCTAGGTTGACCTGGATGAGGGTTTGTGCACTCTTTGTCCTCTCTTGTGAATTGTATGATCACTCTATCAACATTAGAAAAGGAGTATTGAAAAATTTCCTGCCATTTTGCGTTGACTAAGATCACCTTCATTTTGACCCATGATTCGTCCTTGCAGAAATTCAGATAGCTCTGATGCTCCTTTCGTTTGTGGCATGCAATTTTAATGAGTTGGTTGGTTGGTTGTTTTTGTTTTACGGCATATCAACCCTTTTCAGTCTATTTAATGCCAAATCCAGTGATTTTGAAGAAAAATTTTTTTTATAGAATATATTTGTTGTTTTCAAGTCGTTTTCTATTTAACCCATAGTTGGGACCCTAACAGGTACTACCACTCTGGGTAAGAGTGGACCTGGGAGCAATGACAATTAAAGGCTAGCTCCACACTCCCCAAATCCCTCAAGCTGGGGCCTCACCATCGGATATAGTTCAAGGTCATATCCAGGACCAATTTTAATGAGATAGTTATTTCAGCACTATTCTTATTGGCAAATATAAATAAGCATATATTAATCTTAAGACAAATATTGTCTTAGTGTCTATTCGTTTCTGTCATGTCTTTGTTGGTTGGTTATTTTTATTTTACGGCATATCAACCCTTTTCAGGTTATTTAATGCCGAATCCAAAGATTTTGCAGAAAAGTTTTTTAATAGAATATATTTGTTGTTTTCAAGTCGGTTTCTATTTAACCCCTAGTTGGGACCCTAACAGATACTATCACTCCGAGTCAGAGTGGACCTGGGAGCAATGGTAATTAAAGGGTGGCTCCACACTTCCCAAAGCTTGAAGCTGGGGCCTCACCACTGGATATAGTTTAAGGTCATATCCAGGATCCATGTCTTTGTGTGTATATATATATATATATATATATATATATATATATATATATATATATATATATATATAAATATATATATATATATATATATATAAATATATATATATATAGTTTTTTAACTCAAAAAGTTGAAGAGCTATGAAGGTAGGAGTGGTACTATTAAAACGAGCAACCGTTTGTGCTCCAAAATGTATTTTTCTACATAGTCACCACCACTTTTTTTTCACTGCACCTTTTTTGCTAGGAATTAAATCACTTGTTCTGACGTATGCCCATGACAAGGGTTGCTTTCTTAGGGTCTCACACCGGCAATATCTACAACAGAGAGATGCAACTTTCAGATCATGAATACATGAGTTCAGTCTTCATAACAATGTAATCTGCAATCCCCTCTGATCCATTTGGGTGGAATAAAAAAAATGGAGGCATTACTCTTGGAAGGAGTATTCCAAAAGTTAGGGTTAGGATTAACACCTAATGGATAGAATTATTACAATCGACTCAATGTTTTTTTTTTTTTTAATAGGGGAGTCACCATTAATTAAGGTCCAGAGGTCTATCAAGGATGAGGGTTAATGAGTGTAACAAAAAATTGTGTGTGTCTTTTAAGGAGGGGGGTGTCTTTTATCATTCTTATATTCTCGAACTTCTATTTATGAGTGAAATATCTGTATCGTTATCTATTTGTCGGGCCGTGGATCGTTAGCTTGCTGTTTCTTAGCATGTGGATGTATGAATTACAGATAACACAAATACATACTTAAATATATATACATACATACATGAATACATACATACACGACAAACCCGACAGGCAGCTAAATCCCACCCCCACACTTATATGAGAATTCTTGCTAAAATTATATAAAAAAAAAATAGATGACTTGAGTGGCATCAGCTATGGTTAAAACCAAAACTTATGAAGAATTTTTGGAAAAATTATTTATTACAAGAAATGGAAGGTCATAACAATTAAACGATAGTCACTCGGAAGAAAAAAGATGTTAGTGTGACACACAAAATAACACACATGCTATCGTATCAATATATATACTAGCGAGGCCTGTGGAAATTCCACAGGTGTCTCATTCGTATGTAATATATTGATATTGGCATTCTGTAGATGTTCAGTGTAAATGGAGACGCTCTGATATTATTGTAGCTCTTTTGTTAAAACTGCAAAAGTATTTATCTGAATCCGGTCGTAAAGTACACTTAAATCCCACCCCCACACAGTAGAGATCCCTAGATGTAAAAGGTCTTTCTACTCCAGTAGTTTCTTCCCCAGAACCACTAGACTCTGGAATTCCATTCCGGGGTCCCCGCTTCCCTAACTGTACTGACATGCAGAAGTTCAAGTGTAACGTGAACCGACATCTTGCTGCCCAAATCCCAACATAGTGCCCCAGCAGTTGCTGCCCCTGATAGTAGCCCCCTACACCAAAGTGGTCGTCAAAGGTTACTTGGTCTGATGCCTGTCAAACCCAACCTTTTCTGACCCCGCTAAATCGCTGATGGGAAACAAAATATGCTTACATAACTTTCTAAGCATTTAATCTGGGATTCCCAATAATACATTTGTTCCTTTAGTCTTCAGATTCCATCAGTGATGTTTCTGACAAAGGAGGAAGAATTGTTGTTTTCCGTTCACCTAACACTTATCGTTGGCTGGTTTTTGACCGTGAAGTAGTTTTGCTTTTATCTCTTTATATCAAGTGGCTTTATGCTTTGTCTGGAGCAATTTCCATTAAATGACGATTGTTTAAGTTTCTATCGATCCCCAATAGTCTTGAGAGGTTTTACTAATTGTGTATGACAAATTAAGGCACTACAAATGTACAGCAACACTAGAAAACTGCTCCTGCTGATTCTTTATTCGTGTGATGTTTAGGCGTAAAGGATGGGATCTGATTGGTCAATAGTCCAATAATTTTCAAGGTTTACTCTGATACAATATTGATCTCTCACACACACACACACACACACACACACACACACACACACACACACACATATATATATGATTACTTCATTTAATCACATAAATTAATTTTTGAAGATAGAATTTTATGCATAAGTTTTCATTATTTACTTCAACAGTGCTCAATACATAGGTAGGGCTAGGTAATAAGTTATGAAAATATATATGGCAATTAAGCTATTTATGCCTTGATAAATTCTCACGAGAATGAAATGTGGAATATTCTGTGTAGCTTAATTGCCATATATATTTTCATAACTTTCTCTCTATATATAAATATATTTACATATATATATATATATTAGTGTGTGTGCATACAGGTTAAGTTCAAATTAAAGAACCAATATAATTAGAAAAAACACCATGGAATTAGCATTACAAGTCGATTTTTTTCTTTTTAGATAATTGTTATTTTATCAACTTGCATGAAAAGAGTTATGTAAAAGATGCTAAAAATCGCTTGAATTATGCAAATACCGTCAGTAGTTGAAAAGTTATGATAATTTTAAGTGCCAAAATTTAGGCTTTTCCATGGATATTTTTCTTTAGAAAAAGTGGGCTAAATTACGGACCTCAACATTTCAAGAAATTCGGTAATTTTGTCACCATTTATTTTTCAAGCTATTCTCATGAAACTTGGCACTCTTACGTATAATTGTGTGCTCTTTCTGATTATGCAGTCGAATCTGATGCATCTCTTTAGCATAAGCCATGAATTATAAATTCAAATGTACAAATTTCAATTTTTTTAAAACAGGCACATGGTATCATACAGTGGGTGTCTATTTATGAACAAAACTAAGTATTTAGTGGTATTTAAATATAGCTTTATTGAGAATAGGCATTTTCCTGCCTCCTCACCAAAGGAGAGCTTAATCTTGGGTGTAGCCATTGAATGCCTAAAGAACATTCATGGTCGGTATTTACTACTCCCTCAAAGAACAAAAAAAAATGGGTAGGTATGAATTAATTTCAGAAATAAATCAAAGAAAATTCTTCATATAGATTTTGGATTTCTGTAAAAGATGGAAATTCCCATAGTTGACCAGAACTTATGCATTTTGGGACCAGTCCAATTTTCAATTTTGTAAATCCTCTCTATCTGGCCCCAAATATATCTTTATTTTCTGAGATGCAACCATGAATCGTACTCTACATGAATCCTTGATATAGCTTCCACAATACCAGGATACCAGGAATCCTGATAAGCAACAACTATATATTCACCAGTTGATGGTAATTTTTGTCATTTCTATTGTGTTGTTTTACTGAAAATTCAATTATGTAAACAAAGAAATAAAGCAGTAATTTTTTACCTTGTTTCAACCTTAACATTTAAAATGATTACTTCTTTAGGTATGCTGAAAACGAATATCGCATTTAAATTTCTGCAAATAAGTAGTTTTCCAGATATTAAGCAATGTCATTTCTTATGTTATCGCTGGTGGCCATCTTGGTACATGCAAGTGTGCAAATGCAACCCCAAGAAACTATGCACAAAGATGGCCACCAGCAATAACGTAAGAAATGACATTGCGTAATATCCGGAAAGCTACTTATTTGCGGAAAATTTAAATGCGATATTCGTTTTCAGCATACCTTTGAAGGTAGTCATTTTAAAGAAAAATGTTAAGGTGGAAACAAGGTAAAAATTTACAAAAGGCATCACAATGAAATTCTTTATCGAACTGTCTAATTATTGGCTCACATGGAGCTTTCATACAAGTCAACAAAAGATCTGATTGGAGACCTGTTGTGTTCTTTGGGAGCTGAGTGACAACAAGTCTCCTCAGACGTCCATCTCTCTCCACTTCCTTCGATAGCATTTGAGATAATGGGAGAGGATGTGTGGTGGGGGTGTAGAACTTGTAGATATGCAGTTTGGTGTTCCTCATTCCTTGTAACGCTTCTTCATTATATTGTATTCTTGTATTATTATTATTATTATTATTGTTATTGTTATTATTATTATTATTATTGTTATTATTATTATTAATTTTATTGTTATTATTATTATTAATTTTATTGTTATTATAATTATTGTTATTATTATTATTATTGTTATTGTTATTATTATTATTATTGTTATTATTATTATTAATTTTATTGTTATTATTATTATTATTGTTATTATTATTATTATTAATTTTATTGTTATTATTATTATTATTATTATTGTTATTATTATTATTATTATTGTTATTGTTATTATTATTATTAATTTTATTGTTATTATAATTATTGTTATTATTATTATTATTGTTATTGTTACTGTTATTATTATTGTTATTGTTATTATTAATTTTATTATTATTGTTATTATTATTATTAATTTTATTATTATTATAATTATTGTTATTATTATTATTATTATTATTGTTATTATTATTATTAATTTTATTATTATTATAATTATTGTTATTATTATTATTATTGTTATTGTTATTATTATTATTATTGTTATTATTATTATTAATTTTATTGTTATTATTATTATTATTATTATTGTTATTATTATTATTATTATTGTTATTGTTATTATTATTATTAATTTTATTGTTATTATTATTATTATTGTTATTATTGTTATTATTATTATTGTTATTATTATTATTATTAATTTTATTGTTATTATTATTATTATTGTTATTATTGTTATTATTATTATTAATTTTATTGTTATTATTATTATTATTGTTATTATTGTTATTATTATTATTAATTTTATTGTTATTATTATTATTATTGTTATTATTGTTATTATTATTATTATTAATTTTATTGTTATTATTATTATTATTGTTATTATTGTTATTATTATTATTATTAATTTTATTATTATTATTATTATTGTTATTATTGTTATTATTATTATTAATTTTATTGTTATTATTATTATTATTGTTATTATTGTTATTATTATTATTAATTTTATTGTTATTATTATTATTATTGTTATTATTATTATTATTATTATTATTGTTATTATTATTATTAATTTTATTGTTATTATTATTGTTATTGTTATTATTATTATTGTTAATTTTATTGTTATTATTATTATTATTGTTATTATTGTTATTATTATTATTAATTTTATTGTTATTATTATTATTATTGTTATTATTGTTATTATTATTATTGTTATTATTATTATTAATTTTATTGTTATTATTATTATTGTTATTATTGTTATTATTATTATTAATTTTATTGTTATTATTATTATTATTGTTATTATTGTTATTATTATTATTAATTTTATTGTTATTATTATTATTATTGTTATTATTGTTATTATTATTATTGTTATTATTATTATTATTAATTTTATTATTATTATTATTGTTATTGTTATTATTATTATTGTTAATTTTATTATTATTATTATTGTTATTGTTATTATTATTATTGTTAATTTTATTGTTATTATTATTATTGTTATTATTATTATTGTTATTATTATTATTATTAATTTTATTATTATTATTATTGTTATTGTTATTATTATTATTGTTAATTTTATTGTTATTATTATTATTGTTATTATTATTATTATTATTATTATTATTATTGTTATTATTGTTATTATTATTATTGTTAATTTTATTGTTATTATTATTATTGTTAATTTTATTGTTATTATTATTATTGTTATTATTATTATTATTATTATTATTGTTATTATTATTATTTAGATATCATCAGGTAAAAAAAATGGTATTGGCAATGAGTTAAAAATAAATTCAAGTTTCACAATATTTTTTTTAATTAATTGTTAGGTGAAACTACAGAATAGTTAACAAAAAAACACCCTTCCTTCCCCATGTTAAGAATGGGTTTCTAAATAATAATCTTATTATTTCAACATCGTAGCATAAGTGCACAAGTGCCTTTTTATTTGTTATATATTTGTTTTTTTTTTGTTTTGTTTTGTTTTTTGACCACTAAAAAACAATTCTACCTTAAGTACAAATAAGTAGTTAAACGCATGTACTTAGTACATTTTGTTGTTTTTTAACGCTTTTAGTGCATATGTGTACTAAAAGCATTAAAAACAACAACAATAGTATTGTTTGGAAATCAAATTTGAAAAACTTGAAAATAATTTTTTTAAATTGACGAACTCAATAAAAAATGGCTAGTCTAGTAAGACAGTTTCTATTTTTAAGAGAATACTTTAGTCAGCTCAGCACATGATGCACTTAGCGACCGTTTTTCTGTAAGCAGATTTGATTTCTATAAAAGATAACATTTTAAAGAAAATTCCGCACAATTAGTAATTATCAAATATTTACATATTATACATGAAAATAATTCTGAAACTATTATCTTTATGAAAATGGATGGTATATGCCGATTTATCTTATCAATTTTGAAATATTCTTTATCAACTTTGCTCAGTCGTAACTTTGCTTCCCGTGGTCATAAAAGAAAAAATTTAAATAGATGCAGACTAATAAAAAAAAAAAATACAAATGCAATCAAAAATAACAAAAAAAAAACTTGAAAATCATTTGATGACAAGTCCAGGGAATGTAATGGCCATAATCCTTTGCTCATTGTTCTCTCTTCCATAAACATGTCAGGAACTCGAGTCAGTAATCTGTGATACGTGTGGCATGTAGCGACATCTTGTTGAAAAAAGAATTGCATTTTGTCTTGTGGTGTCAGTTGGTCGATAAGAGAAAGATTAGAGAAATTGGGCTACTTTTAAGTTGGTCACCCTGTATATGGTTTGTGGAATTGCATTCATCTGAAAAATATCTAGCTAATTTGTTTATTCTTTATATATAACAATAAAAAAAATCCTACCTTGAAAAATGAAAATATGCTTATTTCATTTGATTTTAGTATTTAAACTTTTTTCTTTTTTTTTGCAAAATATTTATAACCGTATTTTTTTTCTTGTTCTTTTTTAAATTTTTATTTTTTTTCAAGACTTGTTGTTCAGTCAAGTTCTTTTGGTGGCACTGTCCATTTGTAACATCTCCAGGAGAAACCATCCTTTACACACAATCTCTTTTTAAGTAAACATTTGTGTTTACAATTTTTTGCACCTCATTTTTTGGGGACAGCAATTTCTTCTCCTGGCATTATGAGATTGTCTGCATCGATGTTTTCATTTCTTTTTCTAACATGTATAGATTTATTTTCTTGCCTGTCATTTTTCTGTTTGGCGAGTTTGAAAATATATTTGTTTGTCAGCTTTTCTTTTTCTTTTTTTTTTTGTTGGTTTAGTCGCTTTCTTCCAATTCGAATGTTGTCTGCTTCCATTTATATAGCGCTTTTTCATTGGCTAATCAAACTCACAAAATTTCAATTAAAAAAATAATAAATAAATAATCACTAAGTAACTAATCAGAAAATAAAAAGTCACCCCCCCCTTTTATATCACCTTAAAAATTACTAAAAATATAACAGAAAAAAAATTAAATAAATGAAATAAAAAGTCGAGTTAGCATTTCAACATTTGGACAACGCTCGGCTGACACCGATGATTGCCGGTCTCGACTGATCCATGCTTGATGGGAATTCACGAGAATTTGAGTCAAATTATGCAAGAGTACTGCCTTCAGCCTCAATCACCACCTCAATATGGGTCCAAAACTGGAAACATGCCTTTTCCACAGTGGGTTCAGGTTGGGGGAGGATGGGGGGACCAGTGAGAGAAAGGTACAAAGTCGTAGCACTTCTTCTGAATCCAGCAGCCATCTGATTTCATCAGGGAGTCACCATACTCTTCTGCACATCCAGGTACACTTTGGTGTTTACTTTCAAGCTGATTTCGAAGATCTGAGGTGGCATGATGTGGCCCTCACTTGAAACTACACCAAAGACCATAACTGTGACCAGAAACTGTTGAGCTGTGCCCTCAAGCATTGAATTGTCTGGATTTGCATTATGTTGTCATAAGTTGGATTAGTAGAGAGCCTGAGTTGTTTCAGACATGATAGTAGGCATGCAGCCTCGAACACGTACCACAAAGGAGGAAAAGAATGTGAAAAAAAAAGTGACATCTTGGCCGTTGCATCCATCGTCAAACCAGAAGTGGTGAAGGTTAAAATAAAGGCTAGTCAATCGAAAAGTAGAGATGCCTTTTGAAAATATTGGTAAAAAAAGTGACACCTCCTGTAGAAAAGTGTCCAGTTGAGAGTGAAAGGATTAATGTATTTAGCCAATTTTTTTTGAGCTTTAAAACGACACTAATCTCCTGAAAATCTGTTGCCTCTGTCAAAAGTTTTAGGCAGACATACAAACATACATACATTTAAACAGACAGGTGAGATTTATATAATAGAAGGCTCGAAACCAAAGGATTTCTATGAATATAGCCGAAAGTTATCTTCTATATAAATAAAATGAACTTATTTTTTCACCTCATTTCTATCTATATAAAAGCCAAGTACATCCAAGGATGGAATACTGCTGCCATATCTGGGCAGGAGCTGCTAAAAACAGCTTATCCTGCCTTGACAGAGTACAAAATAGACTTCGTGGTTTAGTGGGGGATGCCCTTTTCTCTACCCTGCAACCTCTCTCCCACAGAAGAGACATTACGAGCCTATCCTTGTTTTATCGTTATTTCCATGGCAGGTGCTCATCTGAACTCCAATCTCTAGTCCCCCCTCGCCAATCTTTTACGAAAAACACCCGTCTAGCTGAATCCACTGTGAAAAATTTCCCCCACTTTATATCTGTGCCTAAATCAAAACGTGGATCCCATGAACAAAGCTTCTTTCTTAGAACTGCACGCCTGTGGAACTCTGTTTCATCTGCCTGCTTCCCACCTGACTACAACTTGGATGTGTTCAAGTCCAACGTAAACAAATTCCTAATGAACTGCCCCCTTAAGTAAACACTTCATCAAATCTCCACACTAATGTAATGTACTTGCAATAACCCTTATCTCTGAGTGGCTTCCAGGCCTTGATAAGTGGTGACCACTGTGTAAAAAAACAAAAACAAAAAAAACCTGACTTTGACCTTAATAGAATTAAGAATCTAGACATTTTATGCAGATGTACTATGCACAAACTGCATCACGATATCTGAGGTGTGTTATAGGCATATTAGCTATCCACTTACTTGCAGATCGGAGCTTCCTATATTATATCTGGTGAGAGTTCACTGCCAAAACTGGTTATGATCAATGGAAGTAGTAAAGTCATCTCTCTCTAAAAAATTCATACTTCCATCATCACTCATTTACACCATCTGTGACCATTCACAGGAGACAAATAAGGACGAACGCCGGTTAAGGTTTTCATAAAAACTGGACTGCAATTTAGATGAAACACACAACACTAACTTTTACGTTGGTTAAAAATAAAAACAAACACAGACCAAAACACTTTACATTTTCTTACATTAAAACTTATGATACTTCAATTCCATTTTATTTCGCATTCTTTGCCAATTACAACATCGTTTTCTTTGCTTTTTTTTTGGGGGGGGGTCCATGTATCTTCCCTCTGTTTTTTGTTTTCCCGATCTTTCCCTTCTCAAATTTATTTCTTCTCTCTTTCTGTGTTTCCTCTTTTTTTCGGCAAGTTCACCGTCGTTTCTTTTCATTTTTATTTATTTTTATTTTATAAACTTTCCTCTGTTTCTATGAACTTTACAATTTGTTTATTTATTTCTTTTTTGGGGGGGCCCATGTATCTTCCCTCTGTTTTTCATTTTCCCGATCTTTCCCTTTCTCAAATTTATTTCTTCTCTCTTTCTGTGTTTCCTCTTTTTTTTCGGCAACTTCACCATCGTTTCTTTTCATTTTTATTTATTTACTTATTTATTTTCATTTTTATAAACTTTCTTCTGTTTCTGTTTCTACGAACTTTACATTTTGTGTATTTATTTCTTCTCTCTTTCCATTTTTTCCTCTTCCTTCGGCAAGTTTAACATCGTTTCTTTCTTTGTAATACAGTCGGATTTTTTTAACACTAAAAAAAACAAAATTAAATTACATGGATTTATTCCTTCCTCTGTTTATTTGCACTTTGTTCACTGTCTTTCCAATCTCTTTTTTTTTCTCTTTTTTTATAAAAACATATCATACATCATTTACATTACATTTCGCTTTATTCGATGCCTTCCTCCTGATTTCCATCGTTTATTGCTTTTTTAATTAATTAATTTTTTTTTTATAATTTTTCCCTTAGAGACGGCACTAGGAACCCATTTTTTTTTTATTATTATTCCTTTTTTTCCTTCTTTTTTTGGTTGGAAACGCCCGTCTCATGTTCATATATGACAACATATTTACTGGATAGATTTCGGGGTGCTAAAACAGCGGGGATGGGGATTCTTCCATTACACCGACTCGAGCCACAGCAACGCGTGCCAGGGTATAGCTAGTTTTGAATAAGACGAATAAATATAATATTATTGTTCACATATATTTTATTAGCTTTTTTATTATTAACTATACTTTCTTATTCACAGGTTCGAAACCAAGGAAATAAATACTAAATTTCAAGAAGATTTACTTTCCAGAAAGTAGATGGGATAGAAACAAAAAGCAAAGAGACAGGATCTCTATGAATGCCAGGAAAGTTACTTCAGAGAAAATGATAAATTTCAATAAAAGTTCAATGCTAAAAAGATAATACAAACACACAACACAGAAAAAGTGATGCAAACAAGATTTCAATTCCAAAAAAAAAAATAATGCAAGCAGACAACATAGAAAACATAATGCAAACTGACAATATAGAAAAAATAATGAAAACAGATGGGATAGAAAACATAATGCAAACGGACAATATAGAAAAAATAATGAAAACAGATGGGATAGAAAACATAATGCAAACGGATGGGATAGAAAAAATAATGAAAACAGATGGGATAGAAAACATAATGCAAACGGATGGGATAGAAAAAATAATGAAAACAGATGGGATAGAAAACATAATGCAAACGGACAATATAGAAAAAATAATGAAAACAGATGGGATAGAAAACATAATGCAAACGGATGGGATAGAAAAAATAATGAAAACAGATGGGATAGAAAACATAATGCAAACGGATGGGATAGAAAAAGTAATGAAACTAGAAAGGATTGAAAAATCATACACTTGTGAAATGTGTGGTTTGGTATTTTCCTATCCCTCAAAATTAAAGATCCACATGCAACGACACACTGGAGAAAAACCTTTTGCTTGCGAAGTGTGCGGTTTAACATTCCCCGACAAATCTCGGTTGCGAAGGCACGCAAAGATACACAGTGGTGAAAAGCCACACGATTGCCAACTTTGTGGTGCAGCGTTTATCGAGCGCTCGAATTTGAAGATCCACTTGCGCAAACACACTGGGGAGAGACCTTATTCTTGCGGAGTGTGTGTCTCATCATTCTCATATAAATCCGATCTGAAAAGACACATGAGAACTCACACGGGGGAAAAACCTTTTCCCTGCGATGTGTGTGGCTCAGCATTTTCGGAAAAATCTAATTTAAGAATCCATATTCGAACACACACTGGCGAAAAGCCACATTCGTGTGACGTGTGCAGTGAAAAGTTTTCAGATCGGTCCAAGTTGAAAAGACATATGCGGTTACATACCGGAGAAGCACCTTATAGTTGTGAAATGTGTGGCTCAGCATTCGTAGACAAATCCCAGTTAAATATCCACATCCGAAAACACACCGGCGAAAAGCCTTATTCATGTGACGTGTGCAGCGAAAGGTTTATAGACAGGTCAAAATTAAGAAGACACATGCGGTTACATACTGGAGAAGCACCTTTTAGTTGTGAACTGTGTGGCTCAGCATTTGTTGCAAAATCCCAGCTAAATATCCACATGCGAAAACACACTGGGGAGAAAGCTTATGCTTGCGAAGTATGTAGTTCAACATTTTCTTATAAATCGGAGCTGAAGAAACACATGCGTTTGCACGCTGATGAAAAAACTTTTGCTTGTGAAGTATGTGGTGCTGTATTTTTAGAAAAAGCAAATCTGAAAATCCACCTGATAACGCATGCAGGAGAAAAACCTTTTCCCTGCGAAGTGTGCAGCCTGACATTTTCAGATAAGTCTAGGTTAAAAAGACATGCACGCATACACAGTGGTCAAAAACCGTACGTCTGTCAAGTTTGTGGTTCGGCATTTTTGGAACGATCCAATTTGAAGATCCACTTACGCAAGCACACTGGAGAAAAACCTTATGATTGTGAAGTTTGTGTGTCATCGTTTTCATATAAATCCGATTTAAAAAGACATATGAGGACACATAGTGGCGAGAAGCCATACGATTGTCAAGTTTGTGGTTCGGTTTTTTCAGAAAAATATAATTTAAAAATTCACATTCGAACTCACACTGGAGAAAAACCTTATTCTTGTGAAGTGTGTTTCTCTGCTTTTTCATATAGATCTGATCTAACAAGGCATATGCAGACTCACGATGCTACTGAGACGTAAATGACCATTGAGAATTAGGATATTTATATCTTGAGCGCACCAAGTGACCTTTACTAGCCTGGATGCCCAGGTGTGAGTTGAGCGCTTCCCTGGTGCTTAGAGGTGTGTGTTGAGTGCTGCCCAGGTGCTTAGAGGTGTGTGTTGAACAAAAAAAAATAGTTTCGCTTTATTTATATGAAAAAGACAAATAAACCCCAAAGACAATGGCATGGTGGGGATTGTTTGACTCTATCAAAAAAAGGAAAGAAAGGATGTTCGTTTGCAAATGCGAGATATTATAATCTGGGAAGTATGCCAAAACTTTTTGCGGAATCAATGCGAGAATCACGATGCTAAAAGCCTTTTGTAAACATACACAAACATTCACGTCCATTTTGCCCTTTATATAATAGACTAGCCTGAGTGCTAATCAATATAAAATATAATAGATGAGTGTTCCAGCAGGTTCTGACACACAGAAATAGAGTGTGTAAGGTTCTATTGAAGGATAGCTATTATACAATGCGGACAAACATACCAAACAAAACAGATAAACATACCAAACAAAACAAACATGCAAAACAAAAACAGATACCAAACAAAAACAGACAAACATACCAAACAAAACAGACAGACAAAACATAAACATACCAAAAAAACATGCAAAACATACCAAACAAAACAAACGTACCAAACAAAAACAAATAATCATACCAAACAAAAACAGACAAACATACCAAACAAAAACAAACGTACCGAACAAGGTGTGTGTTGAGCAAAAAAAAAATAGTTTCACTAAGACAAATAAACACCAAAGACGACGGCATAGTGGGGATTTTGTTTGACTCTATCAAAAAAAGGAAAGAAAGGATGTTCGTTTGCGAATATGAGATATTATAATCAGGGAAGTATGCAAAAACTTTTCGCGGAATTGATGCAAAAACGTCCATTTTGCCCTTTATATAAAAGACTAGCCTGGGTGCTCGGCATTGCCCAGGTGTTCGGAGGTGTGTGCTGGGCAAAAAAAAAAAATAGTTTCGCTTTATTCATACGAAAAAGACAAACAAGCACTGGAGACGATGGCACAGTAGGAATTTTGTTTAACTCAGTCAAAAAAAAGATGTCGATTTGCAAATGCGAGATATTATGATTTATTAATTAACTAGCCTGGGTACCTGGTGTTGCCCAGGTGTTTGGAGGTGTGTGTTGAGCAAAAAATTAAAAACAAATTAGTAGGTAGGCAGGCTAGAACCTATGATATGAAGGCAAAGAAGATCTGACGTCTTACTCCTACACCATGACGTGACCAGAAGTCTAAAGCGTTCAAATTAAATATCGTCAATCAAAAGCAAAATATGACTTGCAGAAATAGCGTTGTTACTTTTAAACCTCCCATGAAAGAAAGGATGTTCGTTTGCAGATGTGAGATATTATAATCTGGGAAGTATGCTAAAACTTTTCGCGGAATCAATGCGAGAAGTCCGATTTTAAAAGCCTTTTGTAAACATACACAAATGCTCACGTCTATTTTGCCCTTTATATAATAGACTAGCCTGAGTGCTCGGCATTGCCCGGGTGTTTGGAGGTGTGCGTTGAGCAAAAAAAAACAAAAAAGTGGTAGTAGGCAGGCAGGCTTGAACCCCTGACACGAAGGCCTAAAAAAAAGTAAAAGAAAATCTGACATCTTACCACTACTCCATGATGCAATCAGAAGTCTAAAGCAGTCAAATTAAATGTAATCAATCAAAAAGATGACTGGCGGAAATGGCGTTGATTTTAAATCGCCCACGATGGTCATTTTTAACTAGCCCCCTCAAAAAGGGAGCACTCTGGCAGTATCCAAATAAATAGTAATTGTCTCAGTATGAAGGGTTTTCCTTACATTGACCAATGACCAGTTACAGAATAGATACTACCTGGGCGAAGACCAGGCATTTGCGTTTGAATAGTTTCACTTTATTTATACAAAAAAGACAAACAAACACCCTACATGATGGCAAGGTAGGAATTTTTAATTTAATTTGATTAAAAAAAAGATAGAGACAATGTCCGTTTGTGAATCTGAGATATTATGATCTAGGACGTATAAGAAAACTTCTCCAAGAATCTAACTGACACGAGAACCCCCCATCCAAAAAGCCTTTCATGGACATATGCAAACACATGTACCCATTTTGCCCTTTACATAATAGACTAGCCTGGGTGTTTGAGGTATGTGTTGAGCAAGAAACAAAAAAGTGGTAGTAGGCAGGTAGGCTCGAACCTGTGGCACAAAGACGGAAAAGTGAAAGAAAATCTGACGTCTTATCACTATTCCATGATGTGAGCAGAAGTTTGGAACGTTAAAATTAGGCGAAGTCAATCCAACCGATACAATGACTTGCTAAAATGAATATCAAAAAATCGACCCCTCATGGTAGAAAACTGCCCAGTTGAGGGTGAAGGAATTTATGTTTTAGGCCAATTTTTTTATATTTGTCATCCGAGACGTTGATTCAAAATGATACCAGTCTCATTAAAATCCGTCGCCTCTGTCGAAAGTTTTAGGCAGACATACAAACATATATACATACATTTAAACAGACAGGTGGGATTTATATAATAGATGTCTTGAGTGCACCAGCAATGACAAGTGCAGGTTCTACCACACAGAAGTAGAAAATGTGAGCCTTCTAGCTTTAAGGTTCTGTTGGAGGACAACTAATATGCAATGCGACACAACGAAGTGTGAAGATGAATATCTCCACTGGACAATTTGTAAAAAAAGTCTTACCTGGTATCTTCAGTACAATCTAATTTACAATTCAAATTGGGATATATATATACTAGCTGTAAGGAGAGAACTTGAAGTCCTATTAGACATTATCCTCAAGTGTCTATGGTCTCTGTACAGGAGTTTGTCAGGATAACCTGACATGAAGATACTTTTCCTTTTGAGGCATAAATAGCGACTGAAGATGAAGATATTTATGCCATGAGCGCACCAGGGGAGTGGTTTTAACAATGACAAGAAGTGCAGGTTCTGCCACACAGAAAAAGAAAGTGTGAGACACCTGATATATAGCTGATAGGTTCTGTTGGAAGACAGCAACTATACAGTGCAGCACAATGGAGTGTTTGAATTAAATATAATAGATGAGTGTTCCAGCAGGTTCTGGCACACAAAAATAGAATGTATAAGTTTCTATTGAACGATAGCTATTATACAATGCGGACAAACATACCAAACAAAACAGATAAACATACCAAACAAAAACATACGAAAACAAAAAAAACATGCAAAACAAAAACAGATACCAAACAAAAACAGACAAACATACCAAACAAAACGGATAAATATGCAAACAAAAACATACCAAACAAAACAGACAGACAAAATAGATAAATATACCAAAAGAACATGTAAACATACCAAACAAAGCAGATAATCATACCAAAGAAAACAGATAAACATACCAAACAAAAACAAACTTACCAAACAAAACAGACAAACATACAAAACAAAATGGATAAATATACCAAACAAAAACATACCAAACAAAACAGACCAACAAAACAGATAAATATACCAAAAGAACATGTAAACATACCAAACAAAGGAGATAAACATACAAAACAAAACAGACAAACATACCAAACAAAACAGATAAAAAAACAAACAAACTAAACAAAAACAGACAAACGTACCAAACAAAACATACAAACATACCTAACAAAGCAGACAAACAAAACAGATAAACATACTAAACAAAACATGCAAACATATCAAACAAAACAGATAAACATACTAAACAAAGCAGATAAACATGCCAAACAAAACAGATAAATATGCCAAACAAAACAGATAAACATACTAAACAAAACATACAAACATACCAAACAAAAACAGACAAACGTATCAAACAAAAACAGATAAACATATTAAACCAAAACAGATAAACATACCAAACAAAAACAGACAAGCATACCAAACAAAACAGATAAACATATCAAACAAAAACAGACAAACATACCAAACAAAATAGATAAACATGCCAAACGAAACAGACGAACATACCAAACAGAACATACAAACATACCAAACAAAAACAGACAAACGTACCAAACAAAAACAGAAACATATTAAACCAAAACAGACAAACAAACCAAACAAACAAAACTTACCAAACAAAACATACCAAACAAAACAAACAAACATACCAAACGAAAACAAGCATATCAAACAATACAGACAAAGACCTGAAGGGAAATAGTTTTTCACATCTATTCAAGCAAGAGAATGTTTCACTCCAGAAAATCATGGCATGAACACGTTTAATGAGGCTGAACTAAATTATATGAAATCAGAAATAGCAGCCATCATATAAAACAAACAAAAATTCATTAGAAAACCCATATTATAATTCATACTATTCCCACAATTGTTCAAAACCAGAACAGCTAGAATCACATGATTCTACCTGTTAATCCAGCTGAAGTCTTGAACGATGACTCCCCACAATACATCAACTTCATCTCCAAGATTTATTAAGTGGTTTCCTATCAGGTCCATCACCACCGTCAGCTGTCTTTTCACAAACGCCAGACAAACTTCTCATAGAACCTTATTTATTATTCGCCACTATCATTGAGAACACTGTCAACACCTGGACCATGACCTTAGTTGGCACTTGAGGAAAAATAACATCACTGGCGAAGTCCACAATGAGAAAGAGAGCCAGTGGTTATAGCTCAGCTTAATGAAGACAAGCCAGAAATGCCAGAGCCAGAGATAATGCCTGGAATACTAAAGTGAAAATTTGATCGATTCCAGAATGACAGAAAAAAAATCATATTCCCATTTATTTACTATAGCTTCTCCATTATTTGTATGTTTTGTCATCTTTTCATTTTTTTTTTTTTTGCTGAACTGGGATTTGAGAATGTACTTTTAAATCTTCAAGTTCGGATCCTGTTGCCAAAATCGATTTAAATTTAGTTTGCCGGATCAGCTGTTGTATAAATTGTATGAATATTTATTAACTCATTAAAGTGCATTTCAGAAGATCATTTCTATTTAATTAGCTGGTTGCAATCATTGACATATTTTCTAAGAATTATTTGGTGTATATATATATATATATATATATATAATGGCATATGTAACAGAAAATGAATATTATACAAAAATGTGGTTTATTCCAGAGATTAATTTTTGTCATTTCTAAACACAATTATACAAATATATATATATAGTAATTTAGTGTAGCTTAATCGCCATATATATTTTATAAATTACTAACTAGCTCTACCTACTTATTGAGCACTTTTGAAGTAAATACTTAAAGTTTATGCATAAATCTATACTTTCGTATATTAATTTTATGTGAGTAAATTAAGTAGTTATATATATATATATATATATATATATATATATATATTATACAAAAATGTGGTTTATTCCAGAGATTAATTTTTGTCATTTATAAATACAATTATACAAATATATATATATATATATATATATATATATATATATATATATATATATATATATATATATAGTAATTTACAAAATATATATGGCGATTAAGCTACACTGAATATTCTGCGTTTCATCCACTCTAGGATTCTTCAGGCTTATGGCGATTAAGCTACACTGAATATTCAGTGTAGCTTAATCGCTATATATATTTTATAAATGACTAACTAGCTCTACCTATGTATTGAGCACTTTTGAAGTAAATACTTAAAGTTTATGCATAAATCTATACTTTCGTATATTAATTTTATGTGAGTAAATTAAGTAGTTATATATATATATATATCTATAAAAGTGAACGTGTCTGTGTGTCTGTCTGTCTGTGTACATTTCCCTACGCAATAACTCTGTCAATTTTTAGTCTATAGACTCGAAATTTGAAATACCGGGTACTGAGATTTGGGAAAATCGATGTGACGGGTGTCAGCCAGAAATTTGGCTGTTAAGGGGTCAAATTTCAACGATTTGACCTTTAAGAACTCTACCAAACTCCTCCGACAATTTTGGGTCTAGACACTTGAAATTTTAGATATAGGTTCCTTGAACATGGATCTAACTTAATAAAGTAATTTGAGCCCGAAACAATAAATTTTAAGGGGTCATAATAGGGGTCAAAGTTTTAAAAAATTAACCATTTTTTTTTGTTTTTTTGCTTTTTTTGCACAGCATACACCTCCAAACACCCGAGCAACGCCGGGCACCCCTGCTAGTATATATATATATATATATATATATATATATATATATATATATATATATATATATATATTCCTTGTTTGTTTTGACATGTATATATATTCCTTATTTGTTTTGATTATATATATATATTCCTTATTTATTTAGATTATGTATATATATATATATATATATATTTCTTATTTATTTTGATTATATGTCTTATTTGTTTTGATTATATATATATATATATATATAATCAAAACAAATAAAGAATGTATATATATATCAAAACAAATGAAAAAAAATATATATATTCTTTATTTGTTTTGATTATATATGTTCCTTATTTGTTTTGATATATATATATATAATATATATTATATATATATATAAACGGCTAAATACAGACCAAAAAGCATAATGAATTTAAAAAATAAAAAATGAAAATAAAGGTTAGATAACCAGGTTTCGTTCCTCACTTATCAAAGCTAAATCGAGGAAAATACAATTTAAAACAAACGAAAAAGTCATGAATATGGCGGGGGGTAGGAAAACCCCCCCCCCCAGAAATAAACGAGGGGAAAAATTACATAGAGACTAAATTAAGTCCAAGAAGATTTTCTTTTTGCTTACAAAGAGAATGTCTCAATGACTTAATAAAAAGAGTCTCTAAAATTTTCAAATGATAGGGAGAGTGCGACTTACTAAGGATCGTAAACATGTCAGCACTGAAATTCGTGGCACACGCATGGTTATTTATAAGATGGTCGCAAATCGCAGAACCATACCTATTACTCAGTTCATCCGACGGTGAAGAATTTGCATAACGAATCTTTAAAGGCACATGCTGTTTCAAACGAAAATCTAATCTTTGCGATGTTCGCCCAACATAGTGCGCATTGCAACTACATTTAAATAAATAAATAATAGAATTATTATGGTGGGGGGAAGAACATCTTTGCAAATAGACGGCAACATAGGCCTAGTTGAAAAAACAACACGCGGGTTCGATGCAAAATAACACCGTTGCACAGACAAAGAAATTTGCTTAGCAAATCGGTCACTGATGTTACCTAGCCAAGGTAGACGTAGGTACACAGGACATCTATTAGCTATAATTTCTTTGGGTTTATCAAAATTGGAAACTTCCTTATTGATAGTAGTTTCAACAATATCCAAGGGGTAACCATTATTACAGAGGGTCTTAGTGATAAATTTGAGTTCGTCATCCAAATTAACTTCAGAACAAATCATCAAGGCCCGATGTGTTAAAGTTTTGATTAAATTATATTTTTGGTTTATAGGGCAAAAACAGTCCCAACGCGTATAGAGACCCGTAAAAGTTGGTTTACAATAAACAGAAGTAAGAAAACATGAGGATGTCTTGGATTACAAAAACATCCAAAAACGGAAGAGTAGAATTCATTTCCTTGTCTACCGTAAACTTAAGGGAAATATAAGTTATATATATATATATATATATATATATATATATATATATATGAACAAATGATTAATAAAACATGTTAAAAAACATCTTGAAAAAGAGTTAAAAACATATTTAATTTTAAAAAGGAAGCACAAGATAAGTGGATAGTCCTTAATCCGCGGAGTTTCGAAGAAATACTCTCCTTCTCATCAGAGGGCAGGAATTAGCAAAATGTGGGATCGGATTTTGCATGTAAAATTTACTTGATTCCTCCAGCCTTGACAGACGTGTTTTAAATATTCTCTCCAGTGCTTTTTCCTTTAATGATTTGGAATTCATTCATTTGCGATTTTTTCCAAGGAACTCTGCGTTTTGGATCATTTTGGACCATTTGGAACTTACCCATTGAATTAGAAATTTTTAATCCGACCATTTTGGATTTCACCATTCTTGGATTTTTTACCCTTCACCGGACTATCCATTCATGTGAAATCTTTTTATCATTTTTCTTTTACCCCCTATTTCCCTTACCTCACCCTTTTTTTTAACCAAGTAAGATCTGTGACTTACTTGTAATTTCATTAAATACTTTTACATGCAAAATCCGATCCTGCATTTTGCTAATTCCTGCCCTCTGATGAGAAGGAGTGTATTTCTTCGAAACTCTGCGGATTAAGGACTATCCACTTATCTTGAGCTTCCTTTTTAAAATTAAATATGTTTTTAACTATTTTTCAAGATGTCTTTTAACATGTTTTATTAATCATTTGTTCATATTATAAGCTCTATTTCCTTTTCTGTTTTATTGAGCTTTTACATCTGGTTGAGATTAATTTACTTGTAAATATTAACTCTTTTATATTTATAATATATTTTAAGTTTACCATTTTGATTACCTTGGTAAACTTATTGTAATTTTTATTCATTTATTTTTTTTATATATATACATATTTTCCTTATTTTTTTATTATATAAATATATATATATATATATATATATATATATATGTATCTATTCTAAAGAAGCTTTGAGTAAAAACAAATGTAAAAATAACGATAAAGAATGCAGTTTACATTCCCAGAAAAAAAAAAAAGAAACTAAATTTAACCTATCGGAGATTTAGCCCCTACATAATCTGACTTCTAAAAAGTTTATAATTCAAAGAGAGAATGCAATTATATAAGGATGAAAAAGAAAACCTTAACTAAAATCGTTAAAGAGAAATAGACTTAGCACTTACATAAGCCGATTTCTAAAAAAAAGTCTTCAATTATAAAAGAGAATTCAACTATAGAAGAATAAAAAAGAAAACCTTAACTAAAATTTTGTAAATAGAAAACAAAGATCCTCAGCTGCCTATAATGTAACTGTTTCAGACATTTAAAAACAGGACAGCTGTTAAATACATGGCTCCTCAGTGGATAATACCACTTCCCCAATAAGAAAATGTAGAATAATACAGTTAGTATTTATACTAATATATATATATATATATATATATATATATATATATATATATATACATATATATAAAATAAAAGTTACAATAAGTTTACTAAGGTAATCAAAATGGTAAACTTAAAATATATTATAAATATTAAAGAGTTAATATTTACAAGTAAAATAAACTCAGCCAGATGTAAAAGCTCAATAAAACCGAAAAGGAAATAGAGCTTATAATATGAACAAATGATTAATAAAATATGTTAAAAGACATCTTGAAAAAGAGTTAAAAACATATTTAATTTTAAAAAGGAAGCACAAGATAGGTGGATAGTCCTTAATCCGCGGAGTTTCGAAAAAATACTCTCCTTCTCATCATAGGGCAGGAACTAGCAAAATGCAGGATCCGATTTTGCATATAAAAGTATTTAATGAAACTACAAGTAAGTCAAAGATCTTACTTGGTTAAAAAAAGGGGTGAGGTAAGGGGAACAGGAGGCAAAAGAAAAATAATAAAGAGATTTCACATGAATGTATAGTCTGGTGAAGGGTAAAAATCCAAAAATGGTAAAATCCAAAACGGTCGAATTTAAAATTTCAATCCAATGGGTAAATTCCAAAAGGTCCAAAATCATCCAAAAGGCAGAGTTATTTTATTAATCATTTGTTCATATATATATATATATATATATATATATATATATATATATATATATATATATATAAGATAAAAGTATAAAAATAAAATATTAATAATATACACAAGTAAATTTAACAAGATTACAAGATCTATTCTGTGACATGTTAACATATAAATGCTGTCAGAATAAAAATGCATAAAAGCTTAAGTACCTTAGGTACCAAAAAGGCAAATAGATAAGAGGAAGGAAACTTAGCCATACATATCTGAAAACCCAATATATAGTCTAAAGAAGCTTTGAGTAAAAAAAAAATGTAAAAATTAAGACTTGAGTTTAAATTCCCGAAATATATATATATATATATATATATATATATATATATATATATATATATAATTATTTTTTTACTATAATAATTAACTATCTACAGACACTAGTGTTTCATCCTTTCGGGATTCTTCAGTGCAGGATGTCACGAAAAATCTTTTTGAGGATGTTGAAAACGAAAATAACGTT